>NW_017803379.1:1323960-1342045 GCF_001625305.1 Branchiostoma belcheri | reverse complement strand
TTGGGGGGGGGGGGTGTCTGAAAAAGAAACCTGAGTTTGTATGTCATAATCTGACAAGATGTTGTCCACTAAATGCTAACAGTTTTGCTGTGTTGGTTTACTTGTGTCCTGCAGGGGAAAGGTTCTAACACCCCAACCCAGGAGGAGTTTGTCCCCCCAGACCCTGACTGTCCCCTGAGGGAGGCAGGCAGCCAGAGGATCCCCAAACTCACTATAAAGGTATCATGTGTCTTCTGATACATGTAGAGGTTTCTTACTAACAAAAAGGGAAATGATTCAAATTGAATACAGATCCATATCAGGGGTGCTACAGGTTTATGTATAATATGGTTAAGTGTCTGGGAAAACATTGGAGAGAGGGACGTAATACTTTCTGTTAACAGTTGCAAATCTTTCAAAACTTAAAAGTATTTGGAAAACATGATTGTTAGATGAGTAATTTTGTGATAAAGGTCAGGAATAAACTTGTATATTTTCCTTCTTTTGATGTAGAATAGATGGTACAGATAGTACTGTGACTCTTGATTGTTTTAATATCAGGCCAGAGAGCACTGTTTGAAGCTCCTGGAGGATGCACTCAGGGAAAACTTTCTCCAGTACTTCAGAGACAACCCTGCCAAGCAAGCTGCCAGGTGAAATATGTTGTATGATTTAAGTGGTGTGTCAGATTTAGAGGATGTGGATTCCTTTTCCTGCTCAGTTTTTGTGAACAAGGTTGAATTAATAATTTTGTTCTTTGTTCCATTTCTTGACTCGCCTTCTTGTATAGACATGAAGTGTGTTTCTACATTGTTGTACGTATACTGACTACAGTTATTATATTACCCATGTACAGTGAGTGGGAACCACAGTGTTGTGCAATAGACGTGGAACATGAAGTGTTCCGAGCCAGTCGTGTGGCTTCAACCTACAGGATGGGTGCTCTTAAAAAGGTCAAACATCTTTTTCCTAGATTCTGCACGTGTGTAGACAGGTGATATGCTAGGGTCATTGCAGTCCAGATCTTAATAGGTCTGTCAAATTTTAGGCTTTTCAATATATGATTGTATTAATTGTCAACAAAACTAAACTGATGAATGTTACAGTCAATTTCCGGCTTCTTAATTTGTTAAGTTAGTACAATACCAGGGTTTATACACATTTTACCTTAAGTGCGATCATATTATTTGTGTGATACCAGTTGAGAATTTTTTTTGTTCTACTAATACATAGGCTTTATTTGACTTTCTCAAATAATGTTTCACATGCAGAAGTGTACTCCTGCTGTATGTGTGAACATCCCCTTTGTGAAATTGAACAACCCTCACAACATGTATCTTTGTTTCATCAGGTTAATGAAATCAAGAACACAACCAAGAAGGGGGACATACACAGCTCCCTTGTACCTAACAACAGTTTAAGTTCTGCCAGCAAAACCACTGTTAAAGAAGAAGTAAACCAACAAGAAGATGGCAGGAAGAACAGCTCAGATTCTAATCACCCAGCAGAATTTACTTCTCTATTGCAAACTGTAAAGGTAAATAACTGCTTTTTAAGCATCGGCTGTCAAGCCTAAATGGCTTTATACATGTAAGTGATTTACAATCAGCAAACCAACAAAGCAGAGCTGACTCAAGGCTGACCGGTAACGTCATACAAAATGTACTTATTTTGCTTTTTGGATTCTTGCGTTTAAAAAAAATCACTGAAATATCAACAAAATGAAAACATTGTCTGATGGTAAACTCTATACCACAGTACACACAGATTCAGAGAGTGAACACAGTTGGTCAAATTTTTCTTGCAAGTCTCTACTATTAGAAATGTATTGGCATGGCCTAAGAAAGGCTTTTTGTCTAAGCCTTTATACTTGGCAGTAACATTGTAATTTATCATTGGTACACTACCTGTGTGAAGTGACAGGTCGTGTTTCTCCCTCCCCTAAATCAAGATCACAATCTAGTATGCAAAGAAAGCCCCTGTTTGCTCTCCTCTGAGTTTTAGTGCTGTAATTGTTGAAGCATGAATGTGAAGTACTTAAAAGGTACTTAACGACAGAAAGGAATGTTAGACAGATATGAGGACAGAAATAACTTTTTCCATAACTTTTATTGAACACAAAAATGTTTGATTTACAAATGGTCAACTTTGTGTTTTTTTGTAGGAAGAAAAGAAGTCGTCTTACAGCTGCAGCTTCCAAACTGCTTCCAGTCTGCTAAGATCTCGCTTCAAGTCTGAAGACATGGTTAATCCCAAGACAGCGTTTAAGCCAATGGCTCCTTCAAGTAGCGAAGTTTACCAGTCTTCAACAAGTCTACTAGAATCAGACTCAATGTACTCTCTAAGACATTCAAGCAGTCTAGGGTTTCAGACTGCATTAGACTTGATGAAAAGCAAAACAACAGATTCAAACATTTCTACAACAGGCTTCACCACAGCTAGTAATCTTCTGGAAAAGGAACGGCAAAAATCAGCCTCTGAGTCTCTCACTGGGGGATTTCAGTCCGCTGCAACACTTCTTAGAAGTCAGTATTCAGTCCCTACAAGTGGTGAGACCTGTACTAACAGCACCTTGAAGAGGACAAGATCCAAGACCAAGAGCACCTCTAAAGATCGTAGAAGTGGAAATTCTGGAATGAAACAAGCTCCTATTGTCAAGTACTTCTTTGAGACAAATAGGTAAGTACTATAAACATGATTACAAAATTATGATTTCCACTTTTGTAAGGCCTTAAATGGCATTTTCCCTACCTACACAGTCAAATACAGTGATGTTCAATGCTCATACTGCAGCCACCCTTTTCCTTGAACTTCTAGTCCTCAAATGTCTTCTTGTAGACATGATACAAAAAGGCCAGTGTAGAGATGATCACTTGTTTTTAGTTCTCTTGCTCAAATGTTGTGATGCTCTGATGATTATACTGGCTGTAGATACCAGGAGTAGTAGTCCATGTTGACTGCCTTCTCCCCAGCTATCAGCCCGGTCAGTGTCATGATCAGCTCTCAGCAGACTTTTGTCCCCTTTCTTTGTGGCACGATTTTCTCTGAGCGCCTCAGCTTGGCTTCCTGCTGCTTCTGCAGTTGGATACACTGCCTCCTCTGGAGCACGTTCTTCTTCAGGTCCAGCCTGTCCCAGCGGAATTTGAACTGGACACCCCCCTCTGTCGGAACATCCAGCTGTAGTTCTTTGATTTTGTCCATGAGGTCCGAAATGTCGGACTGGAGTGATGTTAGATCGGCGTTGTTCTGTTCCAATTTCTTGTCTTCACCAGACGCTTCTGATGCTTGCTGCTCTGGTCCCTGAGTTTTGCACTTTCCATGTTTTGGCTGGTTGAGGTAGGTTTGGTTCTTGAGTAGTGCCCCAGCGTGCTGCGTGCCGCTCTCAGCCATGTCTGAAGGCACACTGCCAGGTCCGTTCAGTTCAGTTTGCCGTATGCTCACCCTTGACAGACACATACCTCTGTTGCCAGGTTGCCTCTTTTCTTTTAAACATGTGCAGTGGGCCATTAAGAGATTGTTTGTTTCCATTATCCTTTTATAGTTTGAACATGTACACGGTTGTGCACCTGGCATAGTTCTGTTGCTGTGCCAGTTATCAGTGACCTGACCCTTTGTAGCTGATTTTGCTGACTTAGAAAGATGATGCAATAGCACAAAGTTTACTAGAATTGAAATTATGACTAGTTTTAGTTAGTCTCAGCTATAACATGAATTCATTCTTTTTTCTGCCTCAGGTCAGAAGATCCAAGACAAAAAAGAAGCTTGTCAACCCAGGTGAATGACCTAAAAAGTTTTAAATTAAGTACCTTTTGCACTTCCCAAGCAAGTACAGTATAACATCAGCTCCTGAAAATCATATGATAGTCATAATGGTTGATTTTTTCAATCAAGTCTACTAGGAAGAGATTTCTTGCACCATCTTTTATGCCTTTCCTGCATACATTGTATGTCCTACTATTGGGTACCAATAGTTTGATTACAATGAATGAATGAATGTTACCTCCATTTGCAGGAGGAGACTGCACCAGCAAAGAAACAATGCAAACAAGCAGCAGCCCAGAGTACAGCTACACTAGGTACATGTAGAAATCCATCACAAACTGTGAAAACACCAAACAAAACAAACAACAGCCAGAATTCTGCCAGTAACCGTCCAACTAGAAACAACAGATTATCACACTTGCAGAACACAGGAAAAGAAAAATCGGCCTCAAACGATCAATGTAGCCAAAGCTTGGACAAGTCTGCAGTAAGTAACGGGAAACCTCAACATGACACACCAGACCTGAATGATGAGCTGAAGAATGCTGCTGATATAGTGGTGAGGTACCTCACACCCTACTACAAGGACGGGAGATTTGCATCAAAGGTGTGTACATTAACAAACAAACAAACAAACAAACAAACATGCTGTATCTTCAAGCTGATTAATATGTATTTTTGAAAACATTAATGATATATGTACATAATAGCATTTACAGGTAATGAAAGTTTCTCCATAGTTATTAATAGGTGTGTATGTATGTATTATCATTATTACATAGTATATGCTACTGTTTTGTTGTTGTGTGCTAAAAAGCTTTGAACACCTATTTTGATCCTTTCTTGTAGGACCTGTTCAAGGCATTTGCCCGTGTGCTGTCACACAAGTTAAAGGATGATCCAAGAGTTAATACAGACAATGGTAAGTACATGTTGTTTTTCCACAGAAATAAGTCTTGTGTTCTGTACATTCTTGTTTGTAGTAATAATAATAATAATAATATGATTCCTGTCAGTAACTTTAAATGTATTCATCTTAAGGTGAAAAATTCACAAAGAATCCCCAATATCATGTAACTTCCATCGAACAATTTGTTTGCCTGAATTTCTCTATATGATGTGGTAGCAACCTTTATATTGACAAGAAAATTTCAACCAATAACAGAGGCTTTGTTTTCTGAAGTTTGGGGTTTTGGCAAGGATCTACTTTTTGATTTTGTATCATCAATCAATCAATCAATCAATCAAGCAATGAATGAATGAATGAATCAATCATTTTTCTCTTGACCCAGTGAAAGAGAGAGCGAAGGGTGCAATCCGACAGTACTTCAAGTGTCACTCCAGCTGTTCCAGTGAGACTGATCTGAAGGGCCTGGTGTGATGCAGGTGTTGTACATACATTTCAGGGCTCATAATACCACCTGCATATTATGCAGGTAAAATTGAAGCTGTACCAGGTACTTCTGATGTCCACCTGCAGCCAACCCACACTGGCCTATGACAGAACCAGACTGTGATGTTAGGGTGACAGTAGTATCCCCAAAATGCATAATCTTCATAGTAGCAACCTTTATTAGAGCAGGTTGCAAGATCCAACCTGTTACTGCTCAGAACATCTTGAAACAATCTTGTCGAATTTTTTTGCTAAAAGAGTGTTACATGCACCAGTTGAGGCATGCTGAGAGGGCATGTCGGACAACTCTAGCACTCTCTGTTAGTGTTACAGTTTTTCCGTGCCTCTGTTGTATTTGAAAGAATTAATGTCTATTGCAAGATATGAACTGCTTGTATACATCTTCCAAGCATTCACTCATGTGCCATCAATGACTTTTGTTGCAAAATAGATACTATTATGAAACATTAATGCAAGTTAATTTAAGACAGAAAACATACATGATATCTACTTTGATTTGTTGCATGAGAACTGATTCTAAAGTCAGGTTTTGACTGTACGTGATCACTAGAAGTGTTTAATGTTTAGGATTACATGGTGTTGTTTGTCATTACAGTTCTGAAGCTATGCATGTGCCAAATGCTAGTGAATGAGCCTACAGAGTAACACATCTCACTCTGTGCTCTGTCAAGTTAACTGGAGGGTTTGTGGCAGATGTAGCCATTGTGTGAGTGGTCTACATTATAAGGGAAATTGAGTTCCTATCATTTGCAGATTGTCACTCTCTTGCAGGTACTTTTTGTATATGCTGTAATGGCAAATTCTTCTTTAAAAAGATCTGTTAATGCTGCTATTATAAAGACCCGACTCACATCGATCAAAAGTTATGTTATATATTGAACCTCTTTTGTACTTCAACATGTATCTCATACCAGGTATCTACCATGGACCAAATAGGAGCATTATTAGCATTCATATGTAGCTAACTGAGATGATATAAAAGATACTGTAACTCTCCCTTGGACAAAATAATCCTTCCTTTACAACTTCCCTTTGCAAAGTGTTGGTATAGAGCCAAGTAGTGTTGACTGTTTGAAATATTCTCCATGTCTGTGCTTCAATTGCTGCTACCAAGGACATTATATAGCTGCTACATACACGTGTATGTGACGCCCTCAACCAAAACAAAAGAAGACAGTTAATGAGCTGGAAAGCAGAACTGCTGAAATGTTACGGATGGGCAGAGGATATTTTCCTATTATATAATGATAGCAAAGGATACTCGTTGACAAGGAAAGTGCCTGATGTTGAAATGTTACCAGACATGTGAAGGTCAGTTTCAGCTTCATGTTTACATCTAGGTGGACTCAAGTTACATTGCACATGAAAATATTACTGCTAACAATATATATATTGTCTTTACATCTAGACACATTTCTTTAAAGTGTACTAGAAAACTGTCTTTGTCATAAAACTGTCAAAGCCAAGCAAGATTTTTTTTCAATCTCACATTAGAATCAACATTTATGTCACAGAAACACTAGCAGGACAAGGAGAAGATGTGTTTACACACACAGTAGGACATTTTACAAAATGTCCTTGGTTTGCAGAATGTGATGTTTGAAAGTTCCATTCTGCAACAGGAAACTGATATAACAAATTAAAGAAACACAGTACTCTGTTCAGAAGAATATTAAAGATCATAGCAAATTTGCTTCCTGCTTGTTATTCTGTGTGTCTCTAAAGTAAATGCAAACAGAGTAATTGTGTGACTGTGTATGTCAAAGATACCTGAGATACTAGATGCAGATATACTGTTCAGCACCAAGGACAAGAATATGTCAACTCATTCCCTGCTTTTCTCAGGTCTAAAGCATTGCTATTGTTGACTGATTGACACACTTCTGAGGCCAGTCTTACCAAAATTATTTGTTTTCCATACTAGGCCACACCAGTTTGATTTCTTAGTCCTTACCTTGGATTAAAAAGATTATGTATCAAGGTCAACATGAAAGTAGAGTCTGAGGGGAAGGTCTATAATTAATGATACACAAAGTTTCAGAGAGGAAAAATATTTGTAGATGTATTTAGATTTTGTATTTAGATCATAGTTTTCCTCTGTCATTTGTTTTCATCTTGGCTTTGCTTCATATTGTTTCACCTCAGATGTCTGAAAACCAAGAGATGCATTGGTATGGCCGAATCTCAATTTTTGCAGGAATGTTTCAACATAAGTTGTGTCGTGAGTTCCATGCAGATATACATACAGATGTGTTTGAAAGAAAAATTGGTTAGTGACCTGGACATTATACAATTTGCACAGCAGCCAAAAAATAATAATTGGTTTGTCCTCTGTTTAAAGGTGGGAAAACAGGTTTACTGTATAATTGTAAGTTACAACTCTGGTGGAATATTTCATTTACTGGGTCAAAGGGGGCAAACTGTAAACCTTAGTTTTAAACCCAACTCCTTCCTTTGAATGTCTCAGACACATGTATCATTTCATGATTAATTTCACACATCTCATAGAGCAAACTTGGTGGTGGTAATTGTAACATTTTGGTCAGTCCCTCAACCCCCATTATGTTAATGGTAAGTCCTACACAGAGGTTAAGGAGCAAGTGTAGTTTGTTACAGGCAACGTGACTAGAAACTAGTTGCCCATGTAAGCAGCAGTTGTGATGCTGTTTGACTATCAAGATGTGCAAAATATGTAAAAAGAATGCAAAATGGAGCATGTATCTGTCGTGGACTCTGCAAGTAGTTTGCTGTCAACGACCCATGAAACGAGCGCCATTGTTGTGAAACTGTTGACCTTTTGAAACATGACAACAACAGGGAGCTTGAGTATGGAAGGCACAGATGAAGTTGTCATACTTATAGCAGGGGGCAGGAAGTTTCCTGCCAACAAGGCCTCGCTCATCGCCAGCAGTGACTACTTCAAGGCCATGTTTTCCAGTGGAATGAGGGAGACGTCACAGGTATGTATGTCTAAAACAAGTTATTGTTAAATCATGCATGACTTGTGCATTTGGTAATAGCCTGCATTTATTTATGAAGATTTTTTACAGCTGTTGAAGGATTGACATAATAGGTGAGTATCACCTCTTCAAAGATGTCAAACCTGAGACCAGACTGTAAAGTTTGAACCACTCACACCAGGAAGGACCCCTGCTCTTTTCGACATCATGTAACGATAATATGTAAAAATATCTGTGAATAGCTTAATCAGGTTGGTTAGTTATTAGGTTTTGATTACACATTGCCTAAAGATGTTTACCAGGCCCACATTTAGTCAATATTTTGTTTAACTGTACAACATGATCCAGAACATGGGTAGGTATTGACCTAATCTGCAATTTTCTTATCAAGTGCAATAATCATTGTCTCTTGAGAGTACCTAATATCAACAACATAATCTGAAAATACAATTGCAAACTGGAGCTTTGTAAAGCTGAAGGCTTTCAGCCAAGCTATCCTACTTTGGAATGGCACAGAGTTGATATGGCCTGGGTCCATTGCTTAGCCCAAGCTTCCCTACAGTCGATGGTGGAGGTGCGCCCTCTGGCAGCTTGAAGGTAAAGTGCTGCAGCAGATATGCAGTAAACAGGAACAGTTCCATCTTAGCCAGCTGAGCACCAAGGCAGGATCGACGGCCTGAATGACAGGAAGAAAGATGCTTTAAATCCATGGCGTAAGTAGCTAAAACAAAAAATAAAAGGTTGCATTTTTTAAAGTGCAAACACATATAAAAAGGAATAATTTTTAATCATCTCCAACACATACAATCATACAAAATACAGTACAGACTATTTACCAATTGAGAATGGTATGAAGGCATCTTTCTTCATGTACTGTCCTTGGTTGTCCAGGAAACGTTCCGGTTTGAACTGGTCTGGTTCCTCCCACAGACTAGGGTCCCTCAGGACTGACCACAGGTTCATGTGTACTGCGGTGCCTCTGGGAATGTCGTACCCATGAATGGCGGTATCACTTGACGTACAGTGAGGAACTGTAAGGGGCGTCACAGGGTTGATCCGCATTACTTCAGAAATGACCGCCTCTGTGAAAGGCAGCTCAGTGCGTTTGGCTGTGGTGGGAGAAGCGCTGTCTCCAAACACACGGGAGATTTCCTGCTGAGCTCGTTCTTGTATATCCGGGTAGATCACCATGTAGAGGAGGATCCAGTACAGACTCTGGGATGTCGTGTCAGTTCCAGCCGCTATCAGATCATCAATGATTTTATGCAGCTGTGCATTTGTAAAGTTCTCATTTTGTCCACTCTTTATTTCCTTCACGTAGATGTCCACGAAGTCTCGGATGTCGTTTGAATCAAAGTCTCTCTGATGTTCGTCAGCCTTCATCTTTACAAATTGCACGCTCCTTTCGTTGCTCTCATGAACCTTTTGTGCAGATTTGCCAAGAATAGGCAGATGGCGGAGAACAGGTGAGAATATATTGATGATGATCGAGGCTCTTAACCTGGTGTCAATGGTCTCCAGGAAAGTCTGGAAGTCGTTGTCTTGGTAATCGTGCCTCGCCCCAAATGTGATGGAGCAGATGACATTGGTCACGGCCTTCTGTAACATGCTGCTGATGTTGAATGGTCTACCATCTAGGGGAGAAATAGGTCATAGAGAAATACACATTAGCTCCACCCAGACATTGCAACAAATGATGTCAAAAGGTCAATACACATGTACAGCATTATTTTACAGTATATTGTGTGCTTTCTACCTGGTCAAAAAAGGTTTAAAGCAGCTGATAGGACTGACTGCTTGAAAAATTGACTTGAATGTTAGAGATACCATGAATGCTCCAGTATTACCTAACAAGGATTATGTGGGGTTTATGAGAATTATTCACCAGTCCTGATAATGTCCCTACTGAGGGCTTCTGCTTCTTTCAGGATTTTGCCCTCCAAGCTTCGCCTTCCAAAGCCGAAATCACGCAGGCCTGACATGGTGAACTTCCGCTGTTCCTTCCAGACGGGACCATAATGAGCAAATATAATACCTGTAACATGGAACAAAACAAAACATTGAAACAACATTCTGCAAGTCCAAAATGATGCTATTTAAACCGGATGGTGGTCATTCACGAAATCTACTTATCATTTCTACAATTCCGATTAATGCTTTGTCAAAGCATGGAGGTAAAAAGTCATGAAAATGCACTAAGTCTTGCAGTTCCATTAAAACAGCTAGAGATTTCAGACTTATACCACTTCAAGAACTACTCAGTACAGTGCACATACAAATCTTGATGAATGGCAAGCAGCCAAATCAGGAGCTAGATCCAAAAATTGAAATTCTGTTGTAGCACTACAGAAAACTGCTTGGGAAGGATCTGATAACGTCTTCTGGAGGTTTTAACCTTAAAGACATAACCATGTGCCCATACTGAATATCATATGCTTTGAAGTTATATTCTATCTATTACATATAACGTAAGTACCATGACCATCCGTAAATCTTGGTCGATCTGAAAAGATTTCTGGCTTGTTGACCAGAGCCTCTTGGATGTTGTCCATGCCATTGATAACAACAGTAGGAAAAGGACCGTAGTAGACAGTGAAGACAGCACCATACTGCTGGGCCCACTTCACATACTGTAAGTGTGCCGAGTCCTAAAAACAACAAAATCACATATTGGGGAAAAGACTATTGGAGGCTGCATATGATGACATCCTTTTAGTCAAATTAATTATAAATTGTAAATTAAAGAAATAATTATAAGCTGTCTCGTCTTCTAACCCTGACATTCCCTGACAGTCTCTGATCCTTTTTGAACTGGGTTAAATGTTGTGTCTGCCTTCTTTGGTGCAATCCAAGTGGAAAAAGTAGTTACTGTTATCATATTGGGTTACTGTGGCAATAACTCTGGTCAACAAGCCAGAAATCTTTTCAGATAGACCAAGACTTGTCTGAGTGTCCAAATTACATTGTTACCAGTCTTCATCCTTGCAGTATAGAACTTGAAAACAAACTTTGAAAAAGCTTTTTTAAGTGTCACAAAACAAACACTGCAGCTCACCTGACTCAGAGTCAACAGGTTTCCTATGAGTGGCCATGGGCGTGGTCCAGGGGGGAGGTTTTGGGGCTTCTGGAACAACTTGTACAACAACACAAACACAAACACAGCCAGGAAAACTGTAATCAAGTTAGTATAGTCACAAATCACTGTGGCAAGGAGCTTCAAAGTAGACATTATGCCAGTATTCTGACTGCTCTCCTGGTTGAACCTGTTTTTACCTGCTGACAAAGTCGTTTGAGGTCACAGGTGTGAGGGGCAAAATCCAGTGACCTTGCTGTGACCTCTTAAGGCTATTCCATGGTACAAAAGGGGTGTTCTCATATACATGTAATGTAATTCTCATAACTGTTACAGTTAAGACGCTTTTTACTTTGCACACCCTGTCCTTGGCCTCAGAAAATTATTTTTTTTCATGTCCCAGGGTACATTCCATTCCCAGTAACAAAATTTTCTGTAGACAATGAATCAAGTTTATTGCCTTTATTAAAGTCATTCTTCAACCTTCTTCTGCAGGAGGAGGTAAATATTCATGGAGTGACGTCATGTGGACTGGAAAAAGCCCTCCAATTCATAACCAAGACCAAACTGGACTTGTCTTTGGACACAATACGGGAAATTCTGTCCACTGCCTCCTACCTGCAGATGACTGCTCTATTACAACACTGTACCTGTCATCTCAAGTCTATCGTAGACATAAAGAACTGTTTAACAGTGTATGACCTTGGTCAGGAGTTTCACCTGGATGATGTGTGCATCTGTGTTGAACCCGTCTTGAAACAGAGTTTTACCAACATCTTAGGTTCAGAAGTTCTTGTCGACATTCCCTTCAAGTTGTTGCTGTCCATATTGAGCAGTGATGAAGTTTGTAATTTCCTTTTGTGTTTCTATTTTTTTCTTGCATGAAGGCCATTTGTAATGATAAATTTATAGACAATGTTGGCATTGATTAGGCATAACAAGAGATGTAATTTTGTAAGTCAATTTGCCTGATTCATTCAGTCAAATGTTGTCCAGCACAATAACTGTTAAATCAATCATAATATTACATTCACCATCATACAAAACAAATGCCCTTTTCTGTTAAAAAGTTGCTGGTTGCTGAAAAGGATGTGTTCAACGCGGCCTGCAATTGGCTGTATCATGACCGCGAGGGTCGCATGCACCAATCAGATGATATTCTACAAGCTGTCCGTTTTCCGCTGATGACGGCATCAATGTTAGACAGAATCAGAAGGTCTCCTGTATCCCGTGACTACCCTAACTGTGTGGCCTTACTGACGGAGGCATCAGACTATCACGCAGATGTCAACGGTCAGCCACTGCGGCAAAGTCCGCAGACGGTTCCCAGAGGAGCCACGTCACACGTCCTGGTAGCAGGAGGGTTAACCTGGGAACTATCCCATGATGCCTACAGTAATATACTCTGCTATAACATAGAAGCAAAGAACACTTCAAGCTGGGAGGTGCTTACCAATATGCCAGGTACTGATTTTGCACAAATACAAGTTCATAAATACTTGTAGTTGTTTCTGTGATGTAAGCCTTCCACTAAAACTTTCAACTTAAAACTGAAGGACTTATAACAGACTGATTGTTGACATTATCATTTGTATCCCAGTTTCTTTTTCCTCTTATCTTTCAATGTCCAGGAGATATTGCACGCTCTGGACACTCCGTGGCAGTAGTTGGAAACTTCCTGTTCCTTGCTGGTGGGTTAGGTGGGCAGTCACTGGAAATCTTGAACACCGCACATCGTTACAACCCACGCACGAACCACTGGCTGGAACTGTCCAACATGGAACAGTCACGGATGCAGTTCTGCCTCATCCCGCTAGGCAACAGCATCTATGCAGTGGGAGGTAATGTTATGAGGTTTTGGCTCGATTGAAACTTTCTTGTATCTAATGTAAGAAGCATTGCCATACATTAGATATCCAGCTGTTATGAAATATATTCAAGATTTATTAGTGTTTGACTGTATTATGTCATGCAGCATATCAATTTGATTACAGTGTATCAATGAGACGGTTATATATACCTAGTATCCTTTCATATTTTGACATCCTATGTATTCAAGTGCATCCTATACCATATGTATTACAGTGTTATAACCAAAGTATTTCTAATTGTTGCATTTACAGGACTCAACATGCAATGGAGATTGGACAGTGTGGAGCGGTTCGACATCCAGAAGAACAGTTGGAGTGACTGCAGCCGTCTGCGGCAGCCCTGCAGTGGCCACGCTGCGGCAGTCTGCAGCGGTCGCCTGTACGTGTGCGGGGGAGTCAGTTCTGCCGGGGGTGTGCACGACCTGGGCGCCTTCTTATCACAGATGGTGTGCTACGACCCTGAGGGAGACAGCTGGACACTGAAGTCACCGATGGCCATTGGGAGAGCTTTCCATGCAATGGCTAGTGTTAATGGTGCTATTTATATTGCAGGTGAGTTGGACTCTCCAAGCAAAGGCTTAGGCTTGTTTTTTTTATTTTTCATGTTTTAGGCTTTTTTTTTCTGTACTTGGGTGGTGTATTGGATACTGCCTGGCCAATTTGATACTGTCTTGCAACCACCAAAAGATCTTGGAGTTTCGGTGAGTTGTAATTGACATGGCCCTCACCCATGGCTTCTGAAATATCTTCTGTGAGATGCAAAAGGGCAGGAACGACTGCCAAACATCAAAAGCTGTTTTATAAGACTCTTACGACTAATGTTAGTAATTAGCTGAACATCTTGTTCTCATACAGGCGGAGGAAATGCACTGCTCCGGGGGACCTTACTGGACGTGTCTGCCATCGAAAAGTACGACCCAGCCACTGACCAATGGAGCATGGTCAACTCTATGGCCACGCCCAGATGTTACATGGGCGTGGCGACCACACCCACCAAGATTTTCCTCCTGGGTGGACAGAGTACGTGGGAGGGGCTATCCCAGACTGTGGACAGGTATAGACCCCAGGAAAACCAGCTGGGGGAAGCAGAGGACATGCGGCTGCCAGAGCCGGTATATGAGGCTGAATGCTGTGTCCTGGTACTTTCCTTGATAAACAGAACGAGGGTGAAGTTTGGTAAAACACAAAGATTATGAAAACACGGTCCATTTTGGAACCCTAAATGGTTGATCAGATGGTACTGAAATACTAGAAATGTTGATTAGAGGTATAACCTTGAATGGGAACTAAAATTCACTACTTTGTGCAATCCAGAAGTGGCATTGTTAAACATTGCACACTGTATGTCATATTTCCCGGATATAAGACTCTGGGTGCCGTGGACAGGTTTCAGTATGACAGATAATGCACCTACAGTTAATTGGCATTTAAGTATACCAAAAATATGATGCTGGGTATCTTTATTTCAATCTATACCAATTCAACATGTAGTCATCATGTCCAAGAACTTGTCTAACATTGTGCGTTAAGTACATTGTCATATGAATGATATTAGTTATGTTTTTTAAGTTAAGTTAAGTTTGTCAGGATAATGCAACTATTGAATTTTTACAACGTATATAATATTGAATTGTTATTTCAGGCACTATAATATAAAACCTTAATATATGATTTACATGTAACATTACTGATTTCTGCTTCATTAGCCCTTACAATTTATGCTGGATTGTATTGAAGTCATAAAATATCGCGTTTATTTCTTAGCTAGTATCTAATGCTGAAACGTTGCACTGACTAGTTGGTAAAGTACCAAATCGCAGTTTTCCAGCAAATTGGTAATCTACAAGAAAAATTGGTTACCGGTTACCAGTTATGTGATAAAATTATAACAATATATAAATATTTAGGCATACCTTGTGGCTATGTGCCCACAATGCAAGTATTTGTCTACTGAAAATATATCACCACAATAAAATTCCAATGAACAAAGTTGATATTAAAATAACTTAAATCAACTAGTATTCACCTATGGCTATAGAATAAAACAATGTTTGGAATTTTCTACGTTTGTCAACCTCCAATTTGCTAATCTTCAGGAAAAGTCATTACACTTGTTTTGTTCTCAAAAGTTTGTGTATTTTTTACCCAATTCTTATTTGAATCAAGGTTCTGATAAAACCTACAGGTCATTTGTATCATAATCATTACAGCACCTTCAAATTCATTTATACTGGCTACAGTTGTACATGTTACATACATCACTACTTGTAAAAAGAATCATAATCATACATTAAAAATGGAAAGGCATGGATTTGAATTCTTCTTTATACTTTTCTTAAGAATTAGTACCGTTAATACTTGCACATTCTCTACCTAGGTTGCAGAGAACTGTCATGTCATGTTGTTGTGAACGTTGTCCATGGAGCTGGCAGCCTTTGTTGCCATGGCAACATTGACAGCTGCTTGGTACGCCAGTTGGGGCGGCCTGTCCTGACAGTCCACCAGGTCTGGTACCTGTAGTAGAGGTAGTGATGGTTAAAAAATCATTATCAACTCACTGGTATTACACATGATAGAAGCTGAAATAAGGTCTACGGATGCATGACTGCAATGTACTTCTGTTGTAGTGATTCTAAACTATCACAAAGGCTTTTCTGGACCTGCATTGCAAATGTTGTAACTGTTACAATAAGGAACATCATTTTGAACATTTCCACTTCTACCAACCCAACAGTATTTTATAAATATGGCTTTTTCACCAAAAGACGACGCCTAAAGCTAACTTACCTCAGCAGACTGCACGAGTACAGCTCCAGCTTTCTTCAACTTCGTCTTGGTTCCCTGAATCCCTTCTTCTGACACCCCACAACACGCGTCTTCAATAAGAACAGTCCTAAACCCGTGTTCGATTGCATCCAATGAGGTAAACTCTACGCAGACATCCGTGGCGATACCGCAGATGTAGACGTCCGTGATGTGCCGTTTCGCTAACTCTGACACCAGAGGTGTGGCGCTCTTCTTCATGTTGTCCCAGAATGCCGAGTAACTGTCCACATCTGGGTCCAGCCCTTTCCTTATAAGGATGTGGTCATCTACTACCTGTCAATCATAGGAAGGCATATCTGTCACTCTCATTTGTAAAGTGTTCAATTTGTTAAGTGTTCTAGCCAGCCTTAAATTTTTTTCCGTCATCTTAATTCTGTTTGATGTAACATCATGTTGTAACATCAGCTGGTGTGTTATGCTGAAAGGCAGTTATCCCGGCTACACAGATACAGATGTTGTGCTCAGGTATGACAATCCTAGGGGTGTCTGGGGACATTTTTAGATTTTATCCTCTGAAACTCTTTTTCCTACATTTTGAGGGGCAAATTTTGCTCATAGACTAAGGTTACTTGAACGACATCTCTTTTTGTATCTGATCATTAAAAACTGATTTTTGTCCATCAATGATGACAGATAGGGCAAAATCTTTTATGGATAGACACTGGCTAGAACACTTAGTTTGTTACACTCATACATCACAATGCCATTCCTATTCACTATTAAGAGTTAACTCAAGGTACCTTTAGATCTGGATGCAGCTCTGCTCCCTTGCTATCCTGTACACAGTGAGTAGGCCACAGCTTCTGTTCAAACTTTTCTGGACTAGCAAAAACCACCGTGTCCATGACTTGGGCAGAGTCAGCTTTAATCTGAAATACAAGGTTAGTTAAAAAAGAATACAGTCAAATAATATGCAGAAGTTGTTGCTACAAGGATATAGAATCGGTATTGGTTCTACTGATAAAATATTCCATAATTTAGTACTGGTGTGACATTTGCTGTTTATTAATGACTTCAAGATACTTAGTTTATTAAGTTATTGATAGCTGTCATTATGTCCACTGACGTGTACTGCTGTTTTGTATTGTTAAATCTTGTGATCTATTTTTAACCATCATCTATACATCCTCTCCAACTTACTTTACTAGTGTCATGTATCTCCCTGAGTTTTACGTTGTCCACAAAAGAGCAGTGATTGGCCGGGTGCCAGTCTGCTGTATAAACGACGGCGTCAAACGACACGGCGTCCAGCAGGTGGTTGATGGTGGGGATGATGTCGGTGCCGTCCTCGTGAGCCGGGCAGTGGCGCACGGCCAACGAACCATCGATAAAGTCGTTCTGCATGTCCACCACTATCAGGGCAGATTTGCAATCTAGAACCTGCATGACACAGAAGAAGATTTAGTTTGAATCCTTACCGTAATTCTTGATCCAAGCTTTAAACAATACAACAACACAATGTATACATGGACAATGTACATTCAAATTTCCAGACATCTTCAAAGCAATTTCACAAAATCTGTTGCAAATGTCATGTTAAGATCAGCACTGAGACATTTTAGAAAACATTGCTTAAAGTGTCTTATATTTCTTTAAGATTTTCATTAAGAAGTTCTTCTATTGGTTATCTCAAAGTTGCTACATGGTAGTAAAGGAGTCAGGTAATCCACAGTATACTGGTGCCTGCTTACCTGTCTAAGCCAGTAAAACCACGCTGTCTTAAACTCACTGAAGTCAAGTTTTCCATCCTAAAATACAAAAACAGGCACTAGTAGTGAGGAGTGTTGGAACATGTGGGTGTAGTGCTTCAATCCATAGGTCACCAAACATGCAAAACAGTGTCATATGACATTGTAGTTCTACATTGCATGTTGACACTTGATGAATGCTGTGATCTTATAACAAAAAGATGGTGTGAATGTTCTACAATAAAAGTATTACCTTGTTTGTGTCCAGGAGTCTGAATATGCTGTCTGTCTGTTCAGTGGTAAGATTGTAGGTCTTCTTGCTGTTGGACAACAGTTCTCCACATAAGGCATGAAACTCCTGGTCATTCAAGAAACCATCCCTGAAAAACAGAAAATCTGTATTATAATAGATGAACCAGGTATCATTTCAAGTTTTCTTCTTCTTTCTTCTTGTCCGGTTTATCGTCTGTTGTTCCCCGTCTTTCGAGGGTTAGACGTGCTTGCACAGTACA
>NW_017803379.1:1312086-1323940 GCF_001625305.1 Branchiostoma belcheri | reverse complement strand
TATATTTTTTTATTCACATGGATTTTTGAGCATTGGATAGGAAGCACTTGTTGTGCTTATGTAAATCCGCTGCTCATAAAACATAATACAAATGTAACATAAAGATGACATAAAGTATAACATAAACATAAAATGAAAGTCAAAGCTTTATATATAATAAAGTTTGTATATAATATTAGCAACAGTGGAGAAATTGCTTTAAATGCTGAGAACAAATAGAAAACTGTAATTAAGACATTTTGTTAACATGAATCCAGTCACTAATCATTCCTTCCACTGAGTGGTTTGTCCCAAGTCCTCAGATTTCTGTTACCTGTTCTATTTCCAGTTTCTGTACAAGAATGTGTCAGCCACAAACCAGGTGGAACTTTTGTGTGGATGCCAATTGCATTTCATTAAGTGCAGGTTTTGGAGTGGTTCCTCTGGGGATTAATTGCTTTATCCAACATTCCAGGCTGTAGCATGTTCTAGCAGCCATTAAAAGCACTGCAGTTGGAACCTTCTTTAATTATTAAAGCTGTGGGAATTTAGGCTGAGGCAAAAATCTTCATGCAATGTCAATGGAGATATAAAGAGAGCATGACTGATGGAAATCAGTTGCGGCCAGAAATCACTTAAAGATAGTAAAGAATGTAACAGTTGGCACTATGAAGGGAATGTGTGCTACTTAAATACTTGTTTCATCATAATTTGACTGTATCTTTCAAGTAATTAATTTTTCTTTTTTCCTAAGGTAATTAGTGTTACATGTAAAACATGTAAAACAAAATGGATTTTTATTTGCCTAAGAAACAATTGAGTCCCTGGTTCACTTTACAGTCTGAAAGCAAAACAAACATGATGTAAATTGACACTTGTCTTGCACAATATGCTAATGTAGTCACTGTTACCTTTGAAAACAGTGATGTTCCTCTTAACAGTACAAGACGAATATTTACTCCTTTTCGCAAGCTGGCACCCAGCATTTACATCCCTTTTTTTTGCATGAACCACTATCCTGGGTCAATATTATCAACATGCTTTACTGGTTGGGTTGGTTTTTGGTGGGGCTTAATTGACCCCAATGGCCACAGTGACTTGACATAACAGTTGTGTATTTGTTGGTAGAATTTCAGGCAAAATTTCGATGTACTTGGGACAATCTCAGCAATCATTTTACATTGTATCATTGTTGCGTTCATGACATTTCACTGCTTGAGTAGTGTTTTCAACTGCAATCTTTACAACCTGCGACATTTGGTTGTGGATGCCATCACCGGAAGTTGGTGTGACCCCTTTCTCAGACCTGCAGTTTTCAGGCAACAAACGACTAAACTAGTGCAACAACAACAGTACTCACCCATCCTTGTCAAAAGCGCGGAAGCACAGCTCACATTCTCGTACATTTTCAGCAGTAGGCTTGCGGAAAACCTCCGTTTTCCTGTAACGTTCAAAAGACGGCGTCTGTGCCTCTCCCATGTCTGCTGACTGACCCTGCAGCTGACGATCGATTCAGAATGTATCAACAACGTCACACGTGACCTGTGACCCGGCTGGGACCGTTGCCAGGCAACGGGCAACGCCCTCGGGAGAATTGGTGCTACAGGCATCCAAAGCAATTTTTGGGCGGCAATATGAAAAGTATTCTGGATGAGAAAGTCTATCTGGTATTGACATTTACTCTACATTTCTTCATACTTGAAGCGTTTGAAATAGCCCCAAACCAAGCTTCAAGGAGCATTCCTTTTATATTTTGGTGTTAAGATGATCAGTTTGCTATGGTTCAACTTACTACACTTAACAAAATGACAAGAAAATCGACTTTGAAAATCTAGTTATACTGCTCTGGAATAGCTTCGGCTGCTTTAACAGTAACAAGCATGTTAACCTGTGTATGGATGGTGTTCAGCACCAGGGACAGGCATGTTAACCTGTGTGTGGATAGTGTTCAGCACCAGGGACAGGACAAGAGATTAATAGCTATATAGGCACACATTGATTGCACAACTACACTCAGATTTGATTCTTGTGTATTTTATTCTACAAGTAAACCATTCTTCTATTTCAATTTCAAACTGTATACAATCAAATTTCATTTGATAGCAATACCAATATACACATAGGACTACCCCTACTTACATGTGGACGGCTATGGAATGGTCCATTCTTCCATATGGGGAGAGCGCAAAGTGAAAAAGCCTCATTGTACATTTATATGTAAGATACATGAATATGATAAACAAAGGATGGCTTAATGCAAGGCAAATGGCAGACTATTCCATTTGAACTTTTTAGTGGAGTGAGTTGGAAAAGTTTACGACTCTTCTCAACCATCCATGTCAAGTGTATTAAAATGCATGCTTCCTTTGACCACACTTTCAACATCCACCCCTCCTTAAGCAGTTAATGGAATAGCCCAAATTTAAATTAACATTTGTGTAATGTAAATACATTAGTGACATCATTAGCTCAATTAACAACATATAATCATGTCAATAAAACATAACACATCTACAACATAATGACTGTATTTCTGATACTTCACTTTTAGTGGTTCTACTCAGTTCTTATGAACACACAAAGAAAGGAACAAACTGTGATTCAGATTTAATAGCAAGTTGGAATGATGGTAAAAACTTCACAGGAAGTCTGTCATGGTTTATGTTGCATCAGTGGCAAAAGTCATTTTTAAAATTAATGCATGCATGCAAAGGTCCACCTTAACAGAGCTCAAGAGAATTAGAAAAGACACCTTGTAGAGTACATGTCTGCCATGCATATGGCCTCTGTTGGTCACTATCTGCCAAGGCAACAAAATTTCACTTCCATTTACCCTTTTTGGCAATGTTCAAAAAGCCCTAACATTTTTGGGCCAGATATTCTTTAGATATTAACTAATTGAAAGTGATTACAAAATCTTTTTATAACCTTTGTCTTGGTTGAATTTTTCATAATTTGTGCACCACATGCAAATATTTGTCTGATCCCATTTTGCATCAATAAGATGTGATAATTCAACAACTTTGACAGAAAATAAGCCTGAAAACAAAATACAGACACATCTACAACACCTATGTGTGGCCTTATACTCTGATTGTAAAAAGCATTAGGAATCATTGCACACTTTCCTGTTGTTATATACAGCACAGAACTAATCATGGTCTTGTCTACATTTGTCATTTCAACTAAGAATCAGTAACGATAAAAGGAACACACACAATAGATTTTTACATCTACTTACTACTTACAAGATGTACACACAATAGGGATGTTTTTTAAACCTGTTTGCGAGGGCTGACAACTTGAAAAGCAATAGAAATTTGGAAATGTGGGGATGTCAGCTGCATGCTGATAGTTAGAGGTTATCTGAACACACTTTGTTTTTATGACAAATTTTGCATCCTTTGATGTTTGGAATGGAGTAGGAAATCTGGGTCTTCTTATAATCAAAGACTAGCACCAAAGAAAGATGAATCTGTCAACACCATATATGTGCTGGTACATGTAGTACTTATGGCCATGCTGTCTTTTGGTTACAAGTGGTTATTCGAAACACATTGGCTGAAAAACTCCAGGACCTTGTTTGCATCTATATCTTGGGTAAGGTAACCAGAATAGCATATTCAATGTATAACACTTGTCTAAATATACAATATTCCTGCCTATGGGGCATCTATGTTTACAAATGACTTGTACTAGGTACACTATAGATTTATGAACAACTACATTCTCTGCATTGAAACGTGTCCCTAAATAAATTTCGAAAAACCAGCATTGCATATTGTTTCTGTCATTTCTACAACACTAATTACAATGATGCCTGTATCAAATCATCAGTTAGCATTCATCATAGTTTCATCAGGTTGGAAAATCACTGGAACTTCAGTATCCATCGGTTAGCAGTGTACATGTATGCTTAGTGGTCTGTTTTATATGTTTCTAACATAGTCATACTAGTATACATTGTGTGTATCAACAGGTCAAACTATATAAAACTACCTTCTGGTGACTTATCTGTATCAAATTCCTATTTCCATGTGACAAGGTTAAAAATCCATTCAGATTTATAGGAGATTATGGCAATTATCACCTGTCAAACTACTGTCAGGTCTGTGTCTATCTCTCTACAACTAAGAGAACTAATTTTGCTTTTAGTTAAAAAACCATTGGCACATTTAAAAAAGAAAACAATTTCATTACTTCTCAAAGGTGACAGTGTCTACACTTTTACATAAAAATGAAGTTTTATTTCTCTTGTATGCTTTTCTACCTTTGCATTGATAATTTTAAGGAATAAATATGACAGAACTAATTGCTCACCAAAACTCAACATTTTTTTGTTAAACTAGATATTACGATGTTATTTTTGTGAAGGCAAGGTCAGGTCAGAGGTGAAAGGTTGAGGTACATGATTGTGTGCTGTAACTCACTAGATATGAAAAAAAAAAACACAGTGGAGTGATTATAATTGTGATATAATGCACTGGGAAGTTGCATTCTCTAGTTACATGTGTGCTAGTATCTTGGTTCTCTAATTGCCTCAGCAATTATACTGTTGATAGAGATCTCTGCTCTCCCACAAAATGTAGAGCATGGTGATAGTTTAGGTTTGGGGTGAGTGAAACTAGACCAAATGCTTGGACATTTGACTTGAGGATTAACAAACTGGTGTTGAGATTGTAAGAAGCTGGTGCAGAAATATCATTATATTGCTTGTAAACACAAAGCCAAAGCCTTGGAAACGGAGTGGAAACTGAATCAGTGGCATTTTTGCATCTGAGCTCACAGTCTAGCCCTTGATAACAGCCTTGTGGCTTGTTGGGCTTTCTTTTCCAGCCAAACAAACTAAAAACAAGTAACTATGTTCTGACAAAAACTCCTACTTAAATAGTTTTAGATGAATAAAAATTATAATATGTCAAAGATTATAGAAGTTTCCAAGGAGCAAATAGTAGGCATATTTTACAGCATGGCATAGAACAAAACAGATGAAATGTGAATCTGTTATCTACATGAAGTAGTGTGTTCAGCTCTCTCTGCAAAACTGTGTTAGCCTTGAAAATCAAGCAACATTTGTGGTGGTTTTGGGAGGTCAGAAACTAAGGACACTAAATCTTATTCATGTGCGTGCAAGCTACATTTAGGAGAATATACATAAATTTATAGTACACCAAAATGCAACATCTAAACAAACATTGGCAGCTTGTCTTTTAAAATTTGACATTACTAACTTAGATATATCATTATAGATGCTTAAATTTATTAACATATATTAATATCATTTTCAAATGTAGAGCCGTTGTTGTGTAGATTAATATCATGACAGGGAAATTATATTTTATAGAAATTATTGAAATTATTGAGTCAATTAGCTTTTTTCCTAGCTCTCAAAGCCAAAAATTAAAATGTTAAAGTTGGCTGCTTCTCTTCAAGTATATCTGAATTTATTTAAGGTTAAATAAAGGCAATATTTTCTGATAGTGGTTAGTGGTATCACATAGATATTCCCAGTGACATCCGTATGCTATCTCAGAGATGTTTTACATATTGGGTGATTGTCAACCTGCATACATATCTAGAAAACCAGAAAAATTTCTTTAGATCTCAACGATAACAAAACTACAGGGAAATGAACCCTAGCCAAGACTGGCACATATAGACATTGTAACCTGAGGATGGATGCTAACTAGAAATCACTAATAAAATGTTCATTCGGTAACATATCTTTTGCAACCATCAGTCCTAAATACATGTAACTTGAAGTTTAGATATCATGCCTGATAGTGGTTGGAAATTCTACTATACCTGCTCTTCATGCAAGAAACCTCACGCTCTGTTTGCTTGTAAAATAGTTGTGGGATAATAAATTTGGACATTTTGCAATATATACAGAGTTACATATATTTATCATTATCTTCAGCAGGAGCCTGTGAGGTTGCATAATGTAAGTACAGTGACTTGGCTGATGATGTGCAAAAGGATGAGTATCTGTACAGTAAAGACTACGATGTGGTGTGTTTATGGAGATGAGAGATGTAATGCACACATGGACACAAGGCATAGTTAACACCATGGAATATAGAAGGATGTTTCTCTTCATATGGCCATCCCACCCCGTCGTCACCTCGTCCCATCTGGCTTGATGTGAATCTGCAGCACAGAAACAAACAAATGGTCATAACTAATTGATAAATCTCTCATTCGCTGGTAAAAACTGCATGCTTCCTTCTTCATTGGGTGATAAAATATATGCAAAAGCTGTGTTAATTCATGATGGCCAACTGCACAGAACATTCTGCTTCAATTGGACACATTAAATTCCAGTAGAAAGTTTAATAAGTAAGATTTTAAGGTCATTTTATAGTGGGACATAACCAGCAAGACACATTTCCCGAGGAACATAGTACAAGCTGCAGAACACCATTTTGGCAGTTGAAAACAAGATAGGTATTAGTAATTGTTGATAAAGGGTTGATAAAGTGTTGTATGTAATAAGACGTTACTGACCTCACTGAGAATGACCCAAGCCTTCCCATCTGACAGACACCTCAGTCTGAGCTGCCTGACTCTGCCTATACTTTTGTCAGGTTCCCCCTCTGCTACACCAGCTGCATTGAACTGGCCGATCTAGGGGAAACAAATCAGTCAAAACATAATTAATCATAAAGATGATTAATTGTATCCCTGTTTTTATTCATAATCACGAGGACATAATCACGAGAATCAGCTGAGTCCTGTACTCCGTAATATTGGGGTTCAAGCCTCTGAAATGTCCAACATCTTGACATTCAAGCGATCGCTTGTGAGAGCCACGTTTATGAGATTTGACACCCAGTTCAATATCGACGTCCCCTGCTCCTGGTCCACATCTTGTGGTTGTGCCTCATGCACTGCTTTAAGGCTGCATTAGTATCATAATTAGCTTTTTACTATGTACATAATGATATTTGATAATTTTTGTACATAATCAATTCTGTGTATAATTTTAACCGAATTGCATATTTCATGTCTACTGATTTTTGATGTCTAATATTTATTGTTTGACTTGGTGTCGTATTGTATTGTTTTGTATCATCATTTCAGGTTTGGGGGGACAACTTGTAAAGGCGTTGATACACCTGTTTTGTCCTCCCTTCCACTTGTTTTTGCATGTGGTAAATTCAAATAAAGAAATAAAGAAATAAAGGACAGAATTGTACACAGATTACTGTCAGACTCAAATTCATCTTAATAGTTGATGTTTGATGTCATAATTCACATAGCCCAAATCCACCTTACACTAGAGCCACCTTGTAGACTGTCAAAGTACTGCAGCACATCTGTATCACAGTTGTTACATATACATATATCAAGTGAATTGCTAACATTCTAAAGTGAACCCCCTGATTTGTTCACGTAATAATTTACAATTCAGAAAGAAAGATTATATGCTATTTACCTGTATGAATCCATCATCTAGTCTAATCATCCCAGTTTTTGTGTTGTCTTCCTTGTTGTCCTGTAAAATCCCGCCCTCTTTCTGCTCGTGATTTTCCGGCAGCACGTCGACTGTTGTGTTGATGAGCTTGTCCCCGGGGTGCTCTGTGTTACCGCTGGAAAACTTATATCTGAAATGTCCAGATCACATCTCTTAGGGTTGTGTGCTACCAATAAGCAAACAAGAGAGAAGTCCAGCTCTAATATTTGAAACATTGTAGTTGCCTGTTTTACATGGTATTGTCAATATGATAATGTATATTATCTTTAACAATTGTAGGCAATGTACATGTAGGCAGTGACAGAAACATTTCTCAACACCATTCTATGAATCAAATAGTAAATAAATCAACCTCATATCAAATACACATTGACTAAATCTGCCAGTTCATCTAATGATGCCAACATTGCCAAGTGTCTGTTATGATATGAAGGACTATATCCTAAGGCAAGCAATGGCCTTCTGTACATGGTATTTCAATACACACAAAAATGGGACAGCCCACAGAAATGATCCCAAAAATATTTTCAGGTCCTTTTACAGGTGAAAGCTACTTTCACGTTTGCCTCAGAAAATACATCCTAAACTCAGAGTAACCTCACAAAAGAATGTCCTTACTTTTCTATGACTATAGGGCTGTGGAAGGAGAACACGATGGTGTCCCCCTTGGTTGGAGTGAGCCCCCAGAAGAAGTTCTCTCCCAGGTAGCACTTCTCTAAGGTGTACTTCTGGTACACCTCCAGTGTTGTGGACACATCTGCTGGGGGGTTGGTGTGTGCTCTGTGGAGGGGCTGCTTCCCAAAGTCTTTATCCTACAAGAAACAATAATGTTAACATTGTTGAAAATTCAGCTACACGTACCAGTAACATGGTTGGTGATATACTTAAAGGGCAGTTGTCATTGTGTTGTGGATATGTGTATGTATTGTATTAGCCTGGAGTCTAGCCTTCTTAGCCTTGGTCCACTCCCCGAGATCTGCTACCTCACCAACATAATAGTTCTGCACCAACAACCTCAGCACCATCGTTGGCAGTTTAACGGATCTTGGGGAGCTGACCAAAGCTAACAGGGCTGCAATTCAGGCTAGTGTTATATGTATGTCAGAAAAAAGAGAATTCTCTTGAGTATAATATATTGAAATTAAGATAACATAAGTGTCTAGATTCTACACACTAATGTTATCGTCATTTCAATGGTTTGTTGGATTTGTATGTCTGATGTGAAATGTGTCATACATGTACGTTTGCTGTGGGGGTGGTGTGTGCACTGAGTAGGGCTTTCCGGATCCGGAACGGGGGTCCTAAGTCAAAGTATGGATCCTAGACACAAAAAACAATGGAGCCACCATGAATTGGTTGAATGGTGACATTGACATGGAATACTGTATTTGTAGGAAAATATTAATCTTTAAAGCAAAATGGTTGACTGTCATTGTTAAGGATATGTATGATTATGTATTCTGTATTGTATGTATGTCAGAAGAGAATGATCTAGAAACTACATGTATCTTTATTTTGATATAACTGTTTGATTGGTGTGTAAAAATGCAAAATATGTCAAGATCATGACATCAAGATACATTTTGATCATAAAAGCCAATCTTCCAAGCAACAAATATCAAACAAAACACTGTCACTGCACTTTTAACCCCCCAATACAGTACTTTCTATTCTTTCTTTGACATGTACTGTGTGATGTACAGTGACTCTGTATCTATTTCAGCAAAGCCTTCACCCTTCCCAGATGCCTCATGGCTAGGTTGAAGAAAATGAGAGCCGTAATATAGATTTGAATTAAGAGCAGTCTGCCACCGTAAGAAAGCTTCCATCCAAAGCCGTCAATCTTCAATAGTTTTTGTATTTATGACTTCGCGAAAGTCAATGTTTTATCAGGTTCATATGAAAGAGGGTATTTTCAAGCTAGACATGGATAAAAAGCTCTCAAAAGATCCTTTTGAAATTTTACGCCATATAGAAAGCCAATGGTTTTTAGGTATGAATCTCCTAATTTCACCAATTTCTAGATTGACATGATACGTTTGATGTTAAGAATGACATATTACACTTACATGTACAGTACTATTGAAAAAGGCATGTTAATCAATTTGTACTATAGCTTTCCTGTCCAATTATGTAGCTTTACTGTCCAATTATGTACTACATACATGGGGTTGACATTGCAAAGACTACAGCACAGTCATGGATGGAAAGAAAAGAAGCCATACTCACTTTTAGTTTTTGTATTTTTCCTTTTAATGAAGAGAATGTGCCTATGTGCTGGAACAACGAGGGCTTGAAGCGAACCCTCAGTGCACTTTTCATTCTATCACAGTGTTTCTGAAAAAAAAAAAGAATGCGTAAGAAAACAGTTCCACAGCTTCTAATCATACACAAAGTTACTTTCAGTTCTCTATGATGGATATATCTAGATCAGTAGGTGTACCAAAAGCATAAAGCCAGCCAAGAAAGTATTAATAACAGACTTGCAGTAACAAGGCATAAGATTTCCTCGATGATTCAGATGTTACAGTAATGCGTTTAATTTATAGAATGGTCCATTAATAAACAAAATGGGGCAATGGAGGAAAGATAGCAGTATATACAATGTAATATTTCCCTTGTCATGTGTCAAATCGGAATGACTGTACATACGGATTAATTCAATTGACTACATTGTGTAACATACATCTCTTTTTATCAAACAAAAACACAAGTCGGTTACAGTTGGATAATTACTTTTTCAGTCCCAACAGTTGCCTCCATATTCCATTCAATCATGTAAGATGCTGTTTAACTATAGATCACACTGGAGCGGTGCCAGCGATCAATAAGACAGAGAGAACTGGTCATCATTCAGCAGTCATTCAACAGGTCCTGCTTTTCATTTGTCTGTCTTTAATGCAGCAGGCATAATGGCTGAGTGTTGTTTAAGGTGCAGGAACATTTGTCATATAGTTATACATGCACCACCCCTGTAGGTGTGTAAGTGGAGATGGATTTTTGCAAACTGTACTATTCGTTAGCATCTGCAATACATTGACTAGTCAATTGAAATGGTTTCTACAACTAGTTACAACTTTGAACCATGGTTTCCTAAATCTCCTTTTCAGACAGAGTGGTGCAAGTATGATTTGGCTTGTGCCAGGTAACCTTACATGTTACTAGTAAGTGCACCAGTGCAGGTACATGTATGCAGAAAAAAAACCCAGCTGGACTCTTCACAACTTGACATAGTACATGGTTAATTTCTGTATCACTAGAAGGTTTTATAATATACTCACATTATCTTTTTCTGGATGGCAGGCTTTTACAAAAAATATGTGGTCCAGCAGCCAGTCGATGGGTTTGTCTTTGTGAAACATGAGGAAGAACTCCACAACCAGGCTCAGATCGGAAGACTTGAACAGTTTACCTGGACAGAGAAGGTTTAACAAAACTCCTGTTAAACAAGAATTTCATCTGAGGACCTTATATTTCCTCTCTTTATAACCATTCTAGTAAATGGTATCCAGTTTAAAGGCTGTTGAATAATAAATATTCACATTACTGTCTGAAATATGCAGCAAACTTAAAGCCAATGGTTAGGGATAGGGAACAAAAATTCAAACTGGATGCTACATTGTTAACTAAAGCCTAAGCGGCTATTCCGAGATCAGGGTGCGCCAAAGGGTTGCACTTGGGCCAATTTTTCAAGTTTTATATTTTTCTACTTTCAGTGCAGAAAATCGCACTAGAGGTGTTGCCATACATTGCACTTTTTAAATTTTTGGATAGAGACGTTCAGTTCAAAAGTTGTGCTCTATCCAAACTTAGCCCACTCATTTCAGATGTGGTCAGCAACGGACACTACAGCTAAGCTGTAGTGTCCGTTGCCGGCCACATCTGGCCGCTCAAGTAGATGACAAGAACACCAAATCTTGCAAGACCTGTCATTTAGGGGTTGACAAAATGCTACAGAAATAACATAAATGACAAAATTACTTCAAAATTGCAACAAAATGTAATTAATGTACCTATATGGTATACTTGGCAACGGACACTACATGGCAACGGACACTACACCCTTGAGGTTTTTTGACATTATTTCATATAATTACAGCAATAGACTGAAATAGCTACTGTGTTTTAAGTCAGCATCTTCAGCTGTTTCAAAACCTGAAATCATATGCACCCACAACTTTTCTATTTTAAGTTATTACCGAGCAACGGACACTACACATTTTCTCGGACAAAAAAGACAGGTAACTGTAAGCCATCAGCCATATTAACCCAAAGGACAAGCAACATAAAAACACATGTTTTGTGTCATATATGGATGTACCTTGCATAACATGCAAAATGGCCAGTTCTATCACCATCCTTTTTAGTACAGGGAGATAAGTTTTTTTTTTTTTTTTT
>NW_017803379.1:1293896-1310628 GCF_001625305.1 Branchiostoma belcheri | reverse complement strand
ATAATGGTTGGCGATATAGGGTTAAAAGGTAGTGCAATAGTACAATACAGTACATGATTAAAATATAGTACAATAATCAATAAAAGAGGAGCGTCATATATACAAAGAATTGGTAGTGACAGTAAGAGAATATTCGCTCATTGACAATGCATTAAAAATAAGTTGAAGATTAAAAGTCATGCTGGTTCAACAATCGAGTCAGGTAGGGTATTGGTGAGTTTCTGTATCTCTGTGTTTTAGCCTTTGGAATGTCAAGTTTTTGAGCATTTCTGGTACTTCTGCCTGTGATGCTAGATCTGCGTCTCGGCAACCAATGCTCGAACTCAGACTTGATAAGTGATCTGGCAAAGTTCAGGCACAGAGTCTCGCGCCTTTCGGCAAGCGTTGTGAGTTTCAGATGTTCGAGTGAGCTTGCATATCCGGTATAGGCAGGACCCATGATGATCCGACAGGCTCTACGTTGTATCCGCTCCAGCTGATCAACTTGTTGTTTAGAAAGTCCCGGGGACCAGACGGGAACAGCGTACTCCATAAGTGGACGGATGTATGCAGTGTAGATGATTAGGAGTTCATTTTGTGAGAGATTAAACTTCCTGAGACGCTTGAGAATAAACAGTTTCCTGGCGGCGTTTGCAGACATATGATTGACCTGTTCATTCCAACGTAGGTCACTCTGAAGGCGGAGGCCGAGTATCTTCAGGCAGGGGACAACAGACAGAACTGAGGAGTCAATCCGCAGTGGGGGTAACAGTGGTGGGTTTCTGCAGAATGTAATGTGCATTGCCATGCACTTGCTACTGTTCAGGAGCATGTGGTTGTCCATTGTCCAGGAATGTAGTTGGTCAAGGTCGTTTTGGAGTACAGGACGGCAGATGGATGGATCTTGTTTCAGAAAGTTCATGTCGTCTACGTATTTCAGGGCATAACTGACGGCATCACTAGCGGCATCGTCGATCAAAACGAGGAAGAGTATAGGTCCCAGTAATGTGCCTTGGGCAACTCCGCAAGAGAGGGTAACCCAGTCGGAAAGGGCTCCTCTATACCGTACTCTCTGTTTTCTCGCAGAAATGAAGTCGCACACCCACGGAACGAGCTCGGGCCTACAACCTTGTTGAGCAGCTTAGTGATCACTGTATTATGGTCCACTCTGTCAAAAGCCTTAGTAAAATCAGTGGCTACAATGGTGCTGATGGTTGATGGTGTGTCGGCTCCAAGGGATAGTCTGTCCACCAGGCTTAAGAGGGCGTGAACCGTGGAGCGGCCCTTTAAGCTGCCGAACTGCCGTTGGTCTAGCTTAATGTCGTCAGTAATCCACTTAGAGGCAAAGAATTCCGCAATCTTAGCAAACTGGGGGGTCAGTGATATGGGCCTCAACTTGTCCAGTGTAGCAGGTTGGGACTTTGGAACAGGCACAACCACGGCTTGCTTCCACTGGTGAGGGACCACGCCAGTTGCAAATGACGCATTGAGGATGTGGCAGAGGGGAGAAGTCAGCTCACAGGCAAACTCTTTAATCAGTTTCGGTGGGATGTTATCAGGGCCTGAGGCTTTGTTTGGCTTTACTGCTCGAAGACGCTGGTAGACATCCCAGTCAAGTAACCTTGGCAGCTGTTCAGGGGAGGGGAGGAATGATGGTAACAAGGAGGTGTTCAGCTCGGGTAGGGCATTAGACACCTCGGCGAAGCTTGAGTTGATGATATTTGCGGTGGCGAGGTCATCATCAGCTGGAATGCCAGGAACTGTAATCGTACTATTGGGTTTCTTCATGTTAGCCATCTTCATGACTTCCTGGTGCCAGCGTTTTGGATTGGCGGATTTCAGCTTGCTAACTCTGTCTGCATGGTATGTCTTTTTAGCTTTGGCCAACGCTCTTTGTGTCAAGTTCCTGTAGAATCTAAAAGCCAGTGGGGTTTGGTTGTGGAATGCCCTTTGCCTCAAGGTGATCAGCTGCTTAATGTGAGGAGTAATCCACGGTTTATCGGTGCTGTGGATTTTAACGGTCCTGGCTGGGAAAAAGGTGTCAATAGCAGTTTATTGCAATGTGTTAATTTATGAATTTTACATAACGTGTACAACATATTGATAAATGCGCTGTAGAAAAGAGAAATTTCCAATCATCATCAGGTTTTTTGCAAAACATATCAGACTGAGCATGTCTGAACATATTGCAAATCTTTTCATTCCATTTTTTGTTCCCAAATTACTTAAAAGCATATTCCAAAAACTGGCATTTTTCAAGTGCAACAGCATAACGTAGATTTTATGCCAATTTCTGGTCTTAAATTGGCCATAGCATAAGTTTTAAACATCTTAACACCAAATCTCTTCCTGATTGTCTGGAAAATAACTGTACTAGTATAACAAGTTTGATAAATGTCAACAGAATGCGATAAATACAGAGTAAGATTGACATAACGAAGCACGATGCCATTGGCGCACCCTGATCTCGGAATAGCCGTAAGGGCAAGGCTCATAAGATAGCATGTAAATATAGCATAATCCTCACCGATAAAACCAAGTTGTGAAAACTCCAGTATCATCCACTCCTCTGTTTTCTGTTGCAAAGCAAAGTTCTTCATGGTTGATATGTAGCCTGGCTTGCCTATGACATCATCTTCCAACTGTAGAACAAACAACATTTACATGTTATTATTACATACACACATTACATTTACATATATATTATGATGATTATTCTTCTACACATATGTCAAAACTTGAGTGATATAAGGCATTATTGTAAATATCTAAATTTGTTGAAGTAAAGTGATATATTAACCTGTAGATTCCGACATGATTGTAATTTGTATTTCCCTACTATTAATTAATGATTTATATTGTAAACAAACATCAGAATTCAGCCCTGTATGTTAAGGCTGCGAGATATGTTGTTGTTGATACATTGATACAAATAAACCAATAAATAATGTATGTCAAGCAGTGAGTGAGAGATGTATGGGCCTTGATACAACACCTGATTTTGGTATGCTTTGCTTATTTTGTAATTATAGAATATATATATATATATTATGTTGCACTGTAATAAACTGCAGGGGGCATCAAAACTAATGTAAATCTGATGTTTACAACTTAGAGAAGACTAGTAGTTTCTGTAGTGGTACTGTACTTTCTTAGGTCAGCTTTGACTTGTAACCTATTTCATGTTTTATGCCATGAGAGCAGCTCCAAATGTACCCACATATAGCCAACATTAGTAGTGGTGCAACTGATAGGTAATTAGGCTATATATAGGATACCTTTTTGAGTCTCTTGTGTGCATATACATTACTGCGTCGTGTATTTGTAAAAATATGAGTCATGACTTTTGCTCTGTTGTGTACAATCTACCCTGAGTTAAGAGTCTTGCATACGACTAGTTAAAACAAATTTGTAACAAAGCAGAAAAAACTCCTGACCTGGACATAGAACTGCCCTTTTGGTTGACAGTACATCATTAGGAAAGAAAAATCTAAGTTCTGCTTGGTTCTCCACCTGTAGGGTCAGAAGTAATAAAGGAAAGATCAACATACAGCAATCAAAGAATCTCATGAAGTATATCATAATTGTTGTTCGAGTATGTTGGATGTATAATCAAAAGTAAATACTGTATATGTCTGTCAAAAACAACTTTCAGCCATTCAGCACCAAGGACAAAACTATTCCACACCAGGGACAATAGTATATAGTGTGTCCTGAAAAAAAAACACCTTTTTCTCAATAGGATATAGAGATGGTGTGTATCATCATCAATCCTGTATAGCCTGGTTACCAGACCTATTTTAGCTCCCAAGTTTATATCTTCTCTACTTGTGGAGAGGATATAGACTCGGGAGCTAAAATAGGTCTGGTAACCAGGCTATAAACTGTTAAGAAATCTGATTACTATTTACTGTATGCTAACAAAAGTTCTACCCTACATAGAGGTGTTGTTTACATACTTGACTCTTTCTTTGGGGTCACCAAAGGTCTCTTTGAGTGAGTCCAGGTCAGGGTAGAAACCAGCCGGTGGGGAGATGATCTCTAACAACCCTGACTCTATAGGAGCCTTGTAGCTGCAACAACATGGTAGGGAAAATGACAGTCAATGTAAAGGAACATTTAATTCAGTAACTTGATGAGAGGGAAAGTGATGCAATACATTTCCTATGCTCTCACACTTGGGGAAAGATCATGATACTATCACTGGCATATTTTCGGCCTAAATTATCAAAGACACCAAACTGGAGTGGTTTCAAAGGTACTTGTGAGCTTTTTAATGGTTATGGCTCTTCATTTCTGAATTAGCAATTCTGTACCACTGTAACTGTAATCCTAGCCATATGTCTAACATCAAAATATTGCTCATTTAAAATTTTATGTCCATCCACAGCCAGGCTATGAGCATACTAAATACATAAAATACTGACAGTAATACCCAGGAGTTACCCAAGATTGTATATTGTTTACCATAAAACTTTGGTTTTAAGATGGCAACAGATGTTGGCAGACTTACCTTTCTTTGACCATCTCTGCAATTCTATGTACATAGTCTTGTTCAGTCTGCAACAAAGGATGCCATATATTATGGTGTGGTATAACATCAACATGTACAGAATTAAAAAAAAAAGTTACAGAAAGAGACAATAACAAGTGAGCAAATATGATTGCCATAAAAACAAAATTGCCTTATTTAACGACTTGAGATGGTAATAAATATCGTATGACCATTTGGTTAACTCTTGTCTGGAATTATTACTAGGCCTGGTGAGATTTTAGTGGCATTTTACACCTCAGTTGATTTTGAACAGTCAAATGTTACAGCCTCATAAGTTTCAATGCGATGCACGTCCATATTAGGTAAAAGTGTAATCTAAATGGTTTACATTGTCAACCAATAACCAGGGAGCAATCCATCAATGCCAAGTGCGGGGCATAGCTGTACATAATACAGTCAGGATATGATCTAACGGCTGTCAATTCAAATACCGGCAACTGGCTGTCGAGGGAGGTTGAAATGAAGGTCAAGTTATGGAAGATTTGAGGGAGGTTTGATAACATCTTGATTTTGTAATAAAGAATTTGATTGGCTCAAAGGACAAGTTTGATGTACTCTGACATTCCTATTGGCCTGAAGTTGAAATGACCTGTAGTATATTGATGTACCAAACAACCTGATTGGCCCAAAGGAGAAATCAAACAGGAATTGAAAGAAAAATTCTAACTGTGACAAGAAAAACTATTGTTTCAAACTACTGCATGGTCCTAAAATGACTCTCAGTATTTTGATGCTGTAATAAACAAACTGATTGGCCAAGGGGCAAATTGTGCATTGAGGGTATGATCTGTAAAAAGCAATTTTGTTGTACATGTATGCACAGTTTTTTAAATAACACAGAGTAACTCCTGGGAATCAAAAGTAATTTTTGACCATTGGGCAACAAAATATGTGTACCTTTTCCATTAGTTTAACATGCATAGTAGTATGTCCACGGTCTTTTAGCTTTTAAACTGTCAACAACTGAAACAGAACTCAAGTGATCTGACATTTTAAATCCATTCCAACCCTACCCCAGGCCTATAAATGCCACATGATGTCATATACAGGCCCTGTGCTTCTGCAGTTCACTGATGATACATCGCTTTAAGACCTCCAGTGTTTTATAGAGGGTCCGTTTTGGAGTCAAGAGGTTCGTGACCTTTCCTGCTTCCGTCCGTGGCAACGTTCCATCTTGCCACGTTACGCCGCCGCGCAGAGGTCAAATGTTACCTGCCAGCTTGTGCCAAAGTCTCAGTACAATTTAGCAAGTTTACTATCAACCAGTTCTACTGTACCGACACAGCTGCAGCACTGTGTATTCCTGATACACACACCCCTGCCAGTTTAATCTGTTGGTTCTACATGTAAGATTAAAAAGAATAACACTCAACTGGAAAATCGAAATGAAAACAGAGTCTAAAGGAACATCTGCACATTGGTACACATACTTTCAAGGAATGGGTATAGCTATGAATATAAGATGTAACTTGAACTTTTTCCTGTGAACCTATGGCCCTTATCTTGACTTCTTCTTTCTTTTAACTTGAAAATGTCAGAAAACCAAGGAAATGAATTGATGTGGCCTAATGTATGGGTTCTAACCTAGATGGATGGATAATGTACAGAGATTGGAGCACTTAGATTAGAGGTTCTCAAGAAGGATTTAACACTGTTAGATTACATACATTTAGGAAGGTGTTATTAGAGTAATGTTTCAGGGCAGTAAATGCCAACAGCATCAGGTGCCAGGTACTGAATGTTTAATGGTGGAATTTGTGTGGAATTTTTTCCACAGGGAGTACAGTTTGGGTCAAATGAGGTGAGAAAAGCTGAAGTATCTTATTGCAAAAATCGTATTGCAAAAATGAAAAAAAAAAGTACTTCAAGCCCTGAACTTACTTATACATTAATACACATAGAGCAACCTTCCAATGTATAAACTGCCTGGCTTAGATGCTCATGCCTTTTCTGCTCTACTTTCCTCAACCCAAAAACTATAAAGTCTATCACAGCCCAAATGCAGTCAGGGCATGACCAACACCCCACTATAGTTTGATCTATATATAACTTTATAAGTCTCGCTGGACTCGGGTCATAGACCACACCTTTTGTGACATCTTTGCCATGCATGACTGTCCGCCATATTTCATAAAGGCAATCTAGTGTCCTGTAATCTAACACAGTGTACTGAATATTCTTGCAAACAAAATTTTACTGTCAAATAATCTCATAAATGTTCTAAAGCCAAAATGAAAGCCCTGGTTTCTGCGCATGTTTCGATAGATAATATGATCAACGTGTTATCAGAGGCCCAAAATGTTATTTGGCACAGTTGACATTTTAAAAGTCAGTTCAGGCCATCAGAGTTGGGGCAGAACATTCAAAGTCATTTATAGTTTTTGATGACCTTTGGAGAAAGAATGGGTACAAGTTGTAAATATTTCATGGGTAAGACCTGTGTAGCATACAATATATGAAACTAGCAGTTTGTAACAGTGACTGTTGGTTTTTGACTGCTATTAAGATTATCAATTTTAGTTTGGATTTCCCAATTTCTTGTAGAGGGAGTATTAAGGGAGACATAGTAATTTCTGAAAGCTCTCAACCTAATATATAAGCATTGCTTTACAGTTGTACTTCCTATACAGAAAGAACAATGTCACAAGTGTAATTGGGTCAACCTAGTACCGGTAGCCATCTAGCCACACCTAGGCAATAATATGTTCAACGCAATTCGGTGGTGTGAACCATACAATAGAGTTAGGACTAGCCAAAGCTAAGATAGGCATTGGTATGATTTATAAAGGAACACTCACATGGGAGAAGAGACAGTGAAGAGTTCACCAATTGATACATGTACACAGCCAGGACCTAAATGCAGACTGCAGATCCCTGGCTTCTAGCTGGAATTCAGTTCCAGACAGGCTGGTTATCTAGCCCCATCAGTCATATTATATATCACAGAGCTGGAGAGCATTCTGGCACAGTCCTACAGGCTTTTAGGTGTAGATCTCTTGGAATGATTTCTTGTCTCATTCTTTTTTATGGTCACTCCAGAACGAGCCTTATCCCCCTATCTATTTTCCTGCACCACTCGTAAAGTTGCATTCCTATAAATACCGGCACTACAGTAACACTATATATCAGATCCCATATTTTGAGCTCCCTTCATTTTCATCTTCCAAAAAATGTAAGTGCTAGAAATACATTTTATCTCTTACCTGCAAAATTGTAAGTTGTCAAAAATTCTACCTGCAATTTGAAGATGACAAATGTTCTTCAAATATCTATCAAGCCGTTGTTCCTACCAAACTACTGTGTAAGGTTTAGTATGCTGTCCACAACAAGTAGTTAGATGTTATTCAGAAAACATGGGAGAAGCGACATTTACAGTAAATTGCTGCTTGCAGGTGGGTATTTCAATCTGACTATATATATACCCTAGAAATAATACATGACACGCAAGTCCCTATTCTGTTCCACTTGGGTTAGAAGTGAATTAAAGGCCTACCAACTCTGGTCTCCCTGAGGCCCACCTGGATTATACCGGCAATATCCCACCTGCCATAGGATCAGCCGGCTATGAAATATCTCATCTATCATGTGCCCCCCTCCCCCCTGGTAGTACAGTAGGCTAGGTAAGGGATTTGTTGAGTGGTTTCAGTTCATATCTACTGGGAATACTGGCACCGAAGTGACTCAAGTACTAGTGCAACGGATAACAGCACAATTCAATTTTTGCTCCTAGCAAAAAAAATGTTGGTGTATCAGAGTAACTTTTATTTTATGTTTTTTTGGTACATGAAATGGTATGAAATATGATTTTTTTTTGTCGTTAAACTGCAAAATTACATATTTTCAAACTTAACACATTATATCCAATATCATTGTCAAATAAGTTGCTGAAATAGTAAAAGCAAAGAAATAAAACAGAACTCAAACTTTTAATACCTATTCATTCTTTAAGTAAGGAGTAGATAGGAGGTTGATTGCCTGAACATTTCTTACCTACTATTGTCTAAATAATCATTCATGACCAGCAGTTTTGTATTTTGTAGAAGTAGAATTGTTCAATGCCAACTGATAAATCATCCATTGACTGCTCTTCCTGCTTCCCCACATACATTCCCAAATGTACAATAAAATCCATAAAACAAGTCGAGACATATGTTTGGTTTGATACAACTTTATCTTACTGCAGCACATTTATGCACAGATAATCTGGCACATTTATCTGGACTAGATTCAACTTCTATATTTCAAAAGGTAGGAAAAATGACATGTACTCTGAGAAATCAAGATTACATTTAAACTACCAATATACAGCTAAGCTTGCTCCCATCTTCCAAAGGGTGCTGTCAGTTAAGGCTTTCAAGATTGACAAATTTTGTCCATCAAAAAGCCATCACCATTTGTCTAGAAAAGCCTCGTTATGGAGAAAGGTTAAAGCGAAGCTACATCACGATTATCTCTACATCACGCTAACCACGAAGGGCGCTGGTATTCGCGGCATGACCGCTTGACAACCGTTTGTAGGTAATCCCCCCGCCCGCAGAAATGAGGCGGCCTGTCATAACACGAGATGGTCTGCATCGATTGGCGTAATCCCGGCACTAATGCCGCTGCCCAAACTTGGCGTTAAGACTGATCAGTTTTGATGCGGTGGTGTCGGACAGACATCTGTCAGAGTTATAAATCACTGCTGGGCTGGGCCTGGGGTGAGCTGGGAATGTCAATGTGCCTGCAGGATGAACTTGGGAATGTTCAATGTTATGCACAAGCACCATGCACACCAAGACAGCATTAATGTCAAGTCAGTAGTGGGGGAACAAATCAGAACCATGAATACCACATCAACACCGTAGTCATAGCACAGCAATCACTGGTCTAGACTATAAACACTGCCAGGACAGGAAAATCATCTTTTGACCACCGCAACAGCCAAATTAGTACTATGGACAGCATAATCAGTACCATGGACACCATAAATAGTACCGTGGATAGCAATATCAGTACCATGGACAGCAAAAACAATACATGTACCATGGACAGAAGAATCAGTACCATGGACAGCAAAAACAGTACCATGCACAACATAAACAATACCATGGATGGCAAAATCAGTACCATGGATAGCAAAGTCAGTACCAAGGACAGCAAAATCAGTATCATGGACAGCAAGGTCAGCACCAAGGACAGCAAAATCAGTACCATAGCAAAACCATCACTAAACTAGAGGTATACCAAAACCATACCATGAATAGCAAAATCAGTACCATGGACAGTGAAATCATCATTGAATCACCACAAACACCAAGTTAGTTCTGTGGACTGCATAACTAGTACCATGGACAGTGACAACCATCACTAACACCAGATCAGTACCATGGACAGTATAGCCAGAGGTCATACAATAACATAATAGGCATATGCTTACAGTTTTCAACAGATACAGACTGACTATCCTGACATATTTCTCATTACTGCTGCAGCAATACAAGCTAATGACAATGCACTCAAAACTAATCACTCAACACCACTGCTTGCTACATTATCCCAAACAGGGGCTAATTATTATCCATAACACCAACCAAAGTCCAATTACACCTCTCTGGCGTTCTCCTTCCATTGACCCCAGCGCCATGCCTCACGTTCAGGCTGACCAGAATGTGATTGAAACTAGCGAAGCATGTGATTACATTTCGTATGCTGGTATCAAAGGCTAGCTATCTTAGTTTACAGAGTGTATCCTTTTCCTCATTCTCACAAGTAGCAGATGGGACAAAACTGGACAAACTGGATTACAAGTTACCAAAAGAGGGCGTAATATCTATGGGATAAATAATTGGAAAAGCTTGATACATTCATGCACCAATGCTACTTAAAAACAAAGCTCCATACTGTAGTATAGATTGTTGATCGTAAAGGCTATAAAGGAATTTACCCCAACCTGATGTTAAAGTACAGTATATTAAAATTGATAATTTTCCAAAATCAGGCATATAAATCACAAATTGTTACCATCTGTTGAAGACACTTTAAAATTTTGCAGGTTTTGAATCAAAATTTTCTCTTCCCATGCGAAATGGAATTCTTTTCTCAATTTTTTGGTTACATCTGTAAGTATTGAAGGACCCTTAAAATCTTTAAGAATGAAAGATTTCTGACTTCTTTGTTCAAAGACAATTAGAACCTTGATCAATTCTCATTGGAAAGCTGATAAAAAGCATGGATTTACAATACAATTTTGAACTTGAGTTACACAGTTGGTATGATCATGTAATTCCTTTGTTTTCTAAAAGTTTTTGTCTCAAAACACTGAGTCAGACACTAATGGAAAAAAGTTGTGAAAATTATGTAAACTCAATTTTCCTGACAGTGTGTTATTTCATCAGCAACAAACAAAGATAGAGGAATCCATAGATAGGACAATGCAACAAAATCTATTCCATCCCAAAGCACACGTCATGTAGTTCATCACTGGGGAATGACCTCCTGAAATGACTTAGGTGAAATGTTCTTTCCACCCCATCTTGGTGAAATTCAATAAGCAGGCAGCGACATTTGATACAGGTTATAACATTTGTGACAGCCATGTTCCACGGCCCCTCAAATGGCCAATAAAGCTGAAGTCGCTATTTATCTGATTTGATACAAGTGGTTTATAACGTTGCATATTGGAAACTACTACATGATACGGTAGCACTTTTGCCTTTTTAGATTTTTCTTGCAACTTTCTCAGATTGAATCTATAATAATAATAAGCTCAATTAATAGCAGGCTATATCAAAACACTACAATTTTGTCCTAAAATTCTGCTGGATTTCAGTCAATGATGTAAAAGAATTGTGATGCAGTTTAAGATTTGCTAACTTGACATTTCGTGTACGTGTCAGCTGTCATATTTAATTCATGAGAGAGATTGAAATAATCTGATCTTTGCGAATTCCCCTGGTCCAGAGCTGGGTGATTGCACTGAGGAATGATCCCATCTGAGTACCATTAAATTAATAGAAGGTTATTGGCCAATTAGTGTCTGCCCAGAAGGATTCCTGTGTTATTGTACCATTATCATGAGCAATAGGAGCCTGCAAGGTTTGGGAAATACATGGGCAGGTTAATATGGTTTGAAGAGTTCAGATTCAACTTTTTTTTTTAGGGGAAGAGCATTGATAAGAATGGGGGTGGGCAAGGGACATGGAAGGTATAAAAACAGGTGCTTCCAATGTAGTCTTCTTTGCTATCCTGTTGGGGTGGGGTTAAGTTTTAAGGTTATAAAATCATGACATTCTTGTTTGATTTTAATCTCCTACTCCACGGTTGTCAGGCATTAAAAAATGGGTAAAAGAAAAATGAAAATCATTATCGTAAGAACTGCATTGTTGCATCTAATGATGTTCACTACAAACTTTTGGTACATTTTGGTCATTTGTATGAGTATAGGAACTATTTTTCAGCATTATCCCCACTACATGTCAAAGACATTCATCCCCTTCATTTTTCTTAGTTTAAAATTCAATGGTATTAGCAGACCCCATTCAGGGTCTCAGTCTGAAACTGTGAAGTTCAGTAAATCTCTTCATACCAGACCTGAGAAATGTCAAGGGCAGATGTCTATACTATAAAATATACACGTACATGGTGAGGATTTTGTGCCACATTTCCAGGAGCATACTCATCAATAAAGCCTTTTAATAACAAAGATATGTAAGGGTTGATCCTCCCTGAAGTCAGGGGTGATCTCAATTAATGTATCTTTCTAACAGATTAAATCCTTTGGTATAGCCCCATCTCAACAGATATGCCATATTTGTGACAACTCTTCACTGATATTGGATTTATGAAAATGCTCTCAAGACGCCAATATGACAGCAGATAATAGATAGGAGATAATATCATGTGAACCAGTGTTCTAGCCAGCCTGAAATTTCCTTTCATCATCTCAATTTCTTTTGATGTAACATCATGTCCAGAGGCAAAGGTGCATGGCGCAACAATCCCAGGGAGAAATGTTGAAATCTTGACAGCTCTAAAATGCTATTTCCTGTAACTTGATGAGCAAATTTTGCTGGTAGGCTAAGCTTAGTTGAATGACATCTCTTTCCATTTCTTTACATGCTGATTTTTGTCCATCAAAAATGTCCACTGAGATGTAAAAAGTATGCAATTCAGCCCATGGCTGTGATGTACTTTACCTGATCAAAATGATCCAATATCATTCACTCAATCATGACGGATTGATCAAAATTTTTGTCCATCATTTATGGAAAGACAGATACTGGCTAGAACACTGATGTGAACTCTCTATAATGTAACTTTTACAGAAGAGGAAGAATTGACAAAAAAACATGACTATCTCACCTCCCCGATGAATAGCACGATGACACAGTCATCTTTTTCTTCGTCAGACAAACCGTCTAAGATGGAGGCCAGACTCTGCATCAGGTAGGACTCCTTCTCACGCTTTATCGTGGGGATGCCCAGAACAAACGACACTGCAGGAACAAGGTAGTGCTCATGTTAGAGTAGTCAACACATACAATTCATATGAACAGATCTATACACCAGTGGTAGATGTTTCACAACAAATGCCTAGAACTCCTAGAACATGTCAGTAGAAATTTATATCTCTTTAAATCTAGCTTTAGGGATTTCTTTCATGTCTTTCTCAAACTTCCTTCTACTTTGAATTCCAGGGCTAAGGTTATTTGTGACTCCAGTATCCAACAGATGTAAGTGAATAGTACACAGTTCAACTTGTATTGACGCCCAAGAAAATGCTGTCGTAATTTTCTAACTGAAGCTTGAAGGAAAGTTTTAAAATATCTGGCTAAAGTTGCATCATGCTGAAGGGTGATTATATGGACCAAAGGATTCAGAAAGATACCATAACCACAGATGTTAAAATATGTCAGCAGGTACGTCTGCATTGTTACTTTGCAGGTCGGCGCTAAACATAGATGGTCTTTAAATGTAAAGCATTCTTTCCTGTAAGTCTCTCCAGTGAATAAGTTTTAACAGTCTGTGAAAGTTAAAGCACATAGCAGTACACTTTATGTGTGCTACACCACTGTGACAGTCCATCATGGATTGTTTCCGGTTTCAGTACTGCATACCCCGGGGCAGCCGGCAAACATGTGAGGGCACTGGAGAGAAAGCCATCACGCCAAATGTAGCGTAAAAGCCTCGGCATGGCATGACGGATGTTTTGAAAGGAGCTGTAACGCCATATGTCAAGGGGAGATGCATTCTGTACCGTGACAGCTCTCTGAAAAATGCCACCCGTAAGCTTGCTACATCCTCTCTGGTATTTCTAGATACTTTAAACTGATACATAGGAATCTTGCTGGAAGGACCTTGGATTATTCCATTCAGAAAAATTAAACAGGGGTGGTCAAGAAACTTTTCATGAATGTAAAAAGGTGAGAATAGTTGAAGGATACCGTACGGGCTGAAAAGGACTCACAACACTTGCATGGGAACTGTGTAAGGGTATCTTTCTGACTATCTCCAATTTATCAACCTCTAGTATTCTATAGGTGGCACCAAAACTGGAATACCAGTAACACTTCTCCTCTCTGTAATCAATTCCTTTATCTGACTAATGTTGTGGGAAATCCTTGGCCATGTTTCAGCCTGAGTGGGGATGCTCATTAAATCAGCCAGCGTCTGTTAGGGAGGGAAGACTGGAAAATGTTACAGTAACTGTCACGAACATTACGACTTCAACTCCTAAATGTTACTGCTTGGAGATTAGCTTAATTCGTCTCACCTCATGTCCTTCCCGCCATAAAATGTCACACTCACAAGAATTACAATTTCAGTTCCAAAACAACAGTTTGGAAATTACTAGTAGCTGATCTCATCTCATTGTTCTTCTGTGCCCTAAAATACTACAGTCGTAAACATTTACGATTTCCACTCCCAAACAACTGCTTGGAGATTAGCTAACTGATACGTCTAAATCATGTCCTTGCCTGCCCTAAAATATTACAGTCACAAGTATTTTGGACTTTAACTGCCAAACAACTGCTTAGAGATTAGCTAAATGCTACAGTCACAAACACAACCACACAAAGACTCTCACCTTGCTTTGGTGTCCCAATGTATGTTCTGCCAACCAACTATTCGGAAATTAGGCATTAAAATGTTACAGTCACAAACATCAGGACTTAAAGTGTGCTGAGATTATGTCCGTCTCACCTCCAGTTCTGCCCTGGCCCAGGTGGAATGCGGGCTGCAGGGCGTCTGGTTTCTCCCGCAGGTGCGGCATGTAGTTGTAGATGCTGGGCAGCTGTAGGTCCCCCCCTCCCACCAGGCTCCGCAGCTTCCTCTTCGTCTCCTCTGTGGGAAGACAATAAAGTTCATCTATGATCTGTTTTCATCATAGCATAGTCTTTACCTGTGTGGCTTTGCCTTTGATGGCAGAGTGTAGATTAAAACAAGTCAGGGTTCGAAATACTGAGCGTATATGCACCTTAGTGCAGGAAAAATTGGAGCTGTGTAGGTATTTCTGATGTCTACCTGCACCGGTCTACATACTGGGCAGTAGGTGTATTGTGGATTTTTATTTGCTGAATTGAATGTTACTACCTATGAAGTAGGCAAGAGGTAAAGGTCATACCAGTTTATAGTATGATCCATACTTCTTAAATTCTGAGTAGTGAAGGCAAATATGTCTGGTGCAGGTACTTTTCAATGTACATGTATATACAGTAAAATTTATTAGCTTGGTGCCAGCCTGTTTGCTTAGTCTGACTTACAAGTTTTATTACACTGTGACCAGATGTTTGTGTAGGCTTTTATGGGGTGGGAGTAAGTAAGTTCATGTTGGCAGCCTGACACTTTTGACATCATTTGTGGCACTGGCCTTATCAAATGGACGGGCAGCTATGGAACAAAGGTTGAAAATCACTTCAGTTTGTTAAAAAAAAGAAAGAATACACTTTGTACAAATGAGTCCCTTTTCTATTAGAATGTAGAAGAAATACCAATTGGGAAGACATGAACTTCCTTCGTTATAACCCTTTATAGTCCCTTCCTTCACCTGCAGTCATCCTTCACCATACAATTTGAATTCAAAATAAACTGTGAAAGTAAAAACCTTCTTCTGTCTCCTGGTTAGATAGGTTTGCCCTGTTGTGGTGAGGTGTATCTCCTGCAAAAGTGCATGCATTGGATTAAATGTAGTTTCTCAATGGCATACAAAATGTAAATGGATTTTAGACTCATATTGTATATACCGGAATTGTGATTTGCAATGAGCCGTCACAGTGATTTACTTATCAGACATCAGTTGTTCAACAGTGACAAAGTTTGGAGATGGTAAGCCATGGATTTATTAAGAGATCTGATTTTATTTGAATCTTTATCCCTCACAGGAGACTGGATTAAGCATTTGTACAGGGATGCGCAAATCTCCACGACAGATTGACCCCATGTACATGTGTGTACATGTAGAGATTCAACATCTCTTTCCAATCAAATCCCTGCAGAAGTTTTCCTGGTAGGTGCAGGTTGCTGTGATGCATGTCATCCTGTAGCCCGAGGATACAGGCCACCGTTATCACCCAACAGGTGGCATATCTAATATCCCTCTGTCAGCCCTGCCATTAATCCACTCCTCCCACCCCATCCATCCCTCTCTCCCAATCATTCCATCTGGAATTGCCTGGCTATTATCACTTCATTCCCCACACGGAATCACACTCGCATTACCGCAGAAACTCATGTTCACGCACAATTAAGCCGGCTGCTATTTATGTTTCTCTTGTGCCGCGCGCACTGTATGCACAGGGAGTTCATCCATAGATGTGTAAACTGCAATTAAAGCTGAATCATTAGATTACAGTGTTTCCAAATGAACGTGTGAAAAGCAATCTACAAGACAGATGTGTAGTGCATGTAATAAAGGCTATCACGTAATGAAAGTCGTGTGATGTGGACTCCAGGGTATTGATCACTGAGGAGACCAAAATTAGACAATTATGGTTCCATCATGTTTCTTTTTATGATCTTTTAATTGTCAAGGCAAACAGAATGATAAACTGGGATTTTATAAAAGGTGAAAGAAAGCAGGAAAGCAATAATGATTTTATTGTCCCTTCAGGCAACTTTTCACCGTGGACCATTTATCAGCTGTATAATGGAATTTACCCAGCTGTATACAGAGGTTTGAAAGTTTTTATGAAACCTGGAAGACAACTTGGCGACAAG
>NW_017803379.1:1272414-1293876 GCF_001625305.1 Branchiostoma belcheri | reverse complement strand
TTTAATTGTCAAGGCAAACAGAATGATAAACTGGGATTTTATAAAAAGGTGAAAGAAAGCAGGAAAGCAATAATGATTTTATTGTCCCTTCAGGCAACTTTTCACCGTGGACCATTTATCAGCTGTATAATGGAATTTACCCAGCTGTATACAGAGGTTTGAAAGTTTTTATGAAACCTGGAAGACAACTTGGCGACAAGTTGCTCTCTGGAGCAAATGAGGATGGGTGAGTGAGTCAGTGATTGAGTGGGAATCTGGCAGGTACAAAATACATGTAGACCTATCCCATAGTACCACCCACGTGCACCTCAAAAATGTGCATATCACATCGAAATACAAAACAAAACAAGAAGCCATAGGCGGCAATTCTCCGTGAAGTATTATATAATGCAACAAAAAGAAGTAGCCATTGGCGACAATTCTCTGTGAAGTGTGATAAATCGAACAAAGAAAAATTGTTTAAACGCGCGTCGGCTCAGTCATCTTAAGACGCAACAACCAATCAGAGATGCGAGATGCCTACACGTGACGCGGGAAGGGCGCGCGATGCCCGAAATATTTTTGCGTCAATATTCAGCGCCGTGATTCAAGAGATTAATACCCGGAAACAATTTTTTCTTGTTTTGAACGCATTAACATGCATTTACGCTAATCTAGTATGATTCAGGGTTACTTTTTTTTAACCTGCCATGGCCAGATTATCTAAAGATGTGTGTATTGTGTGTACAATCTATAGAAAGAGAAATGTACATCAGGTCCGATCATCCGATTTTCACGTTTCGGTTTTTTGGACTCGGTTCATGAACGTATTTTGGTTTGGCTCCTGGAATGTGCGAAAAAAATGACTCCCGGGACTGTCTACAGGGAACACTCGCACATTCGCGGTGTATCAGGACAGCGCGACTGGTCGTCATTAGCGCAGTAACAGTTGCATAAACGGACGAAACCATTTCAAAGAAATGGGGATGTTTCGAAAATAAGCATTTACTCCAATATCAAAACAGCTACGGTAAAAATAAAAAGACGTGCATCATCCCGGACATAATGCAACACCACATGCGAAATTACACAGAAATGCGACGTACGGAAGAATGCGTTTTGGCTGCGAACATCTTCCAAAAAACTTGGCATCTCTTAACCATGGGCAAAAACATCTGGAACCACTTATAAAAACCACCCCGTATCTGCATGAACTTTTTTGAACCCCACTGCTATTCCAAACAACGCGTTTTTCTGGACCATTCCAATTCGCCTCGTAATTGTAGGGGTGCGTCTGCGATATTACATTGACCGCGAAAGCAGCAACGGCAAAAATACACATTCGTGCATCAACACGGGCATGCCCGCAGACGGCGTATAAAATTGCGTGCTGATTACACAAAGAGAACCCAGTGTTTTGACTGCGAACATGAAAAATCAGCCGATTACAACACTCCGTCCGGAGGTCCTGACCTCCTTCACGGAGTAAAAATGATTTGTTTCTTTTCAATGAAAGCATAGAAATGTAAAAATTTGATTGTTAAGTCACTCTCTTGTTGGATGAACTAATTTTGCTGGAAAGCTAGGATTGGCCAATTGTAAAAGTCAGTTGCCATCAGCACCTGCAGGGTTGAACTGTAGTTACCTGACAGTTGTTTCCCCGTTTTCCCGGCGCCGGCATTGTTGTTGCCCTCTGGTCGGTGGCTGTTCTGCTGCTGCTCGGTTAACGCAGCCTTGATCTCCTCCCGCAGCGCCTGCAGCTCCTTGGAGCGTGCCTGGTTCTGCAGCTCTGCAAACCTCAGCCGCTCCCGAAGCTCTGTCAACCGCTGTTCCAGGTCGGCATCTTCAGGAGCTGTGGCAAGCAGACAAGGACTTAGCTATAGAGTTCATTCACTTGTTTGTGACTGTGATATGACACGACAGTGTTAGAAATACCCAGGCAGTATGCAGAGACACTTTCAATGTTGCCGAAGAAAAATATAGTGACCTACAATTTTGCAGACTGAAAAAAATAAGGCTAGGGGTTCAATGACATTGACATTAATCATTGACTTGGACTCTCTTGCCAAAAGAAAAAAAGGATTTGACTTTGGGTTCGCTACAGTAAATAACTCACTCAGCAGTTGTTTGTTGGCAAATGTGTATATAAACTTAACCTTGTTAGATTGGGTCAAGGCCTTTGGTATCAGCTATTTCTTGGCTGTAGTTACAATAATATACAGTCATATTCAAACTTAGGCACATTCTCAGCTTATATTCGAACAAAACAAGCAACTGTTTTCAGCATGTATTCAAAGAAAACAGGCCGGATAAATGTAGTGTAACTAACCCATTTCCAAGCCATGAAAACAAAACTTCACGACACAGAACACTGTACATGTAAGGTGAGTACACTGCAATCATCGGCACTAACTTATACCAGTGAAAGCCCACATTAATCTTCACAGCACGACTACATGTAACCTTGGACTTAAGAAGCAAAAGTCGTGACAACACAGCTGGATTGGTTCAAAGTTAGATTTCCCTTCAGGCCATGTGAAACAGCTGGGAGGGATTTAAGGTTTAACATTGTTGGAGGGAGCACATATTGAACGGTTTCTCTGCTCCCTAATGTGTTAGGGATTAATTGACTTAATGGTTAAAATAGAACCCTGTCTTTGCTGCCCAGAATACAGATTTGGCGTTAGCATGGTCTAGGTCTAGTAGTTAGCAGTTGTTAAAGATACTACTTCAGGTCCTGGAGCTTAAAATCATCAAAGCTTAAAATGTTGAACATTTTCTTCCACTTTTGAAAAACAAATGCTTCTTCTAGATCTGTAGGAACTGGTCATTTGTCACACTCAAAGGCAAAACCAATTAATTTGATACTAAGCTTTGGCCCTGGTTAAAGGTACTGTAATTGGCACCAAGTTATATTGGTTTCTTGGGAGGAGTTAGAAAGCCCATTAACGGTTAGAACACCCATTAGTATTGGGTAGGAATGGTTCATTTCCTTCGTCCAATCGTTTAGTTCAATACCAGCTTGTGTGCATGTATGATTTTGGTATAAATTTCAAACACGGACATGATAAATCATAAAATGATATTCTGAGCAAGATTTACAGAATGTGCGCTATAATATGATTTGTTGAAAATTTAAGAGCTGGGCCTATCATAGTACTTAAAACACGGACATGTTATTTGAAACCTACCAACAGTTTACTAGAAACAGTCATATAGAAACATAAGAAGCAAAACAACGCTAGCTGACTTCATTAGTGAATAACAGCATATCTCCCCTGTAAGACAGTGTTCTCACTTAGTAGAAGCTGACTACATGTATGTTTTAATTACAGGCAGCTGCCAGCGTCCCTGTAAGTAAGACTGAGCCAAGTGCCCATTAAAGGAGATGTACAGTCCCAGATCAAGTCAAACTGATTAGTGCTGGACCAGAAAAGCCCCGTCCTAATCTCGTGCAAGTTACTAGCAGTGTGTGAGTATGCCTGGGCAATGCTGGGTACTGCACTGGGCTGTCTGTTGTACTTCTGTTCACTTTTAAAGTTTAATGTGACCGGACAGTAATTAGACAGCGACGCTCCCATTTCTGGATGCACAGGGCAGTCCTGATAACCATCGATCAATAGTTCTTACCCCTGATTTCTATGCAAAGCAAAACTCCTCCTCTCCTGTGTAAATCCTGAGGAGAGAAGATGTCGAAAACAAATGAACTTGTTCCCCATGAGGTGATGAACAGCTCTGCTTGGTGCATGACCAAGTGGGGCGTGCTCTCTCCTCATCAGATAGATGTGATTGCCTCTGGATTCTTCGCACTTTAACCTCTGTGGAAAGGCCTAGGCCCGCTGGCGCCTCTCAGTCGATTAACCCTCCGGGACGGGAAGATTTGTTAGAAACGTGATGTACCAACGTGTAGTCTCCGGAACATGTAGCGATGGTTAGTTTGATGGATCTGACCTCGTGGGTAATGATTGCTTTGGTCGGCGATTTGGGAGAGGACCTTAAGCAAGCTGTCACTCATGGAAAACCTACAAGAGTTAGAGGTCAAACTGTTTCTAACACCCGCCATTCACAATATAATTCATACTCGCTCAAAATACCTAAGGGCATCGCATCTTTGGAAAGGTAAAATTTTGAATGAGGTGCGACATACCATTGACTGACATCATTATATTCTGAGCCCTGGTACCTTGCAAATGATAAAAGATACGGGTATTTGCTAATCATAGGGGCGATATACAATCATATGTACAATTGTATAATCAATAGACAAAAAGTCAAGATTGTAACAGCTTAAAATGCTAATAAGTTCCTGGGTTAACAAATTTCAGTCATGTGAAAAATAGCCTAACAGCTTATACATTTGACAATTATCTACAACTTTGTGTCATACATACACTTTCTTGAAGGTTTCGTTATGGTAAAAAGGTATTGTACGGAAGAAAAAAGAAAATGTCCGCCATGGTGCTGAACTGCCTTCACCTGAATTGACCTTACCTTCAGTCCATGTGTCATCATATGATCATTCAACGTTTTCTAATTCTCAATTGGACACGGTTACCACACATACGTACACTGTCCATATATCATCACTAGAGTCTAAAATAATGTGTGCAGTGGTTATGATTAATGTACAAAGGACAGATTCTTGAAAATGCCATCCCCATCTTGGACCACATTCTAGTAACTGCAACAGAAATTTCAGGGTCTCCTCCCCTCCTAATTAATATATCTGCTTGCATGATGAAGGTTAAGTTTTTTCAAGACTACGTTTTGGCAGTGATAACTGGATACGAATGTTGCTTGGCTGTTGGAATATAACATTAAGGCAGGCACATTGTACATGGCAATGTCTATCAATTAAAACACTATGATTTCCAATTTCTAGTTGTTGAATTGAATTACATTTCAATTATACTCTATTCCCCCCCCCCCACTCATGAAGATGAAATTTAGTTCATCGTCAAAGACAACTGATGAATATCATACTGCTCTGGGACATGTACCATATATTTTCATCGTCTAATAAAACATAATGTGCCCTTACTTAACATTTTTGACTGCAAAACATGACAAAAACACATCCCAATCTCGGTACATCATCTGAGCACCATTGACTCTGTCTTCTTCTGGGAACTGTTATCTTTCCCCCCAAGCAATGAGGTAGAAATTCCAATTTCACACAGTATCCTGTGCACCTGTTATCTGTGCATCTCAGTGCATCCATACCAGCACTTGTAACACACAGCTCTATGCTCCACGGGTACCACCAAACAACCTCATGTGCTATTTCATCTTCCATATGACATACTGAGAGGGAATTCTATTATAGCTGGTTGGTTGAGAATAACTGAAGTGTTTAACTAAAGAAATTGCATATACTTTTATGAAACCATATGGTTCTGACTTACATATCAGCTTATAAAAAAATTCTAATCATGCTCACTGCTTAAGCCACCCACATACAATTTTTAACTAGCTCTCAGATGCAGCTGTGGCTGTTATTCCCTTCGAAGTGACGTAATTGTGTGGGTGTTATATCACCGCTTGTAGTTCAACCCACTATCAAGTAGTGTTCAGCCTTAAACGTGCTTAAAATTTGAAAGCCAGCTCGTCAATAACATCAGAAAGGCATAAACAAGCTTGTCCTTTAGATTCAACTTTTTCGAAATTTCTTTTTGGTGAAAATCTTCTATTCTCCCATTACAAAACCAAAAAATAACACTTGAAATCTAATTATATGACTTACAAGATAAAGTACATGGTGTCATGAAGTCAGTGTCTATTTCTCTGAAAAAATGTGTAAAACGAATTCTGACTTAATTGAATAATTCCAACATTTTTCACGGCCTTACAAAGACCCACAATCAGACCCTGTCATTTGTTAACACAGTAATAAGATTACAAAATCGATAGAAATTCCTGCAAGTTCAATCCTTTGATGGTCTGTCGTGCTTTTTTCCCATGAGGTCACTGGGAGCATTAGAGGTGCACTCTGTAAAGTGTCGCAGTGGAATACTGATTGTACGTGACACAACATAACGCAGTAAATTTGCCATGTGGCTGATGGCTATGTGTAGGCACGCATGCTATATACATCATAAACACATATTGTTTAAAACCACAATACAGAAATGCAATCTTTACAGTGACTATTTAGCGACTGCTTGGTGCTATTAAGAATTAATTGTGTAGAAACAGAAAACTTTTACTATGGAAGATTTGTCTAGTGTAGTCAGGAAGTAAATTTGTGTTACTTAAGTGTTACTAACCCTTGGAAGACGGGCAACAACAGACGATAAACCGGACAGTGAGTGAGTAAGTTAAAATGTATCTGTTTTATACAGGCTCACAATGTTCTAAATTTAACTAAATTATGGATTTTAAATGATTAATATTTTCTGTTGACTTCCAATTACATGCACCTAGAAAATCTTTATTTTTTTATTGTTTCATGGTTTTCTTTGATACTTTCAAGTCTCAACTACATGTGATGCAACTATACTAAAACATTGATAACATTTCAACGCTACTGTTTTTTTACCCTCAAACTCAGATTCTATATTAACGCTAGCGTTAAAAAAAGTTAAAAATTAAATGTAAGTATAATGGTTGCTAATAAACAGTTTCTGATGTTTACACATTAAATGACACTTTAAATCTACCTCACAGACTCTCCAGTGCAAAGTGGCATTATTTCGGTTGAGCAGAAATTGATCCAAAACTCTTTACCCTGTACTAAAGATCCTGTACTGTTGACCATAGTTGTGTGAGGCGGTGTGACGTGGGAGCTTGGGAGACAGGGAAAACATGTTATCGCATGTTAGCAGGCACTCTGCACTCATTAACCAATTACCTGGGGCTCTTGTTTGTTATGTCAAGTACGTTTAACCTTGCAATGAACAACATGTCGTTACTGTTCCAATGCCATCTCTGCTTAGCTTAGTTATGTTGGGTCAATAAATGCGCTGACTGGCTTTAGCATTAGTGTTACTTTTTGACAAAAAAAAAGAAGATATTTTTAATGAATATTTTACATAGACTTTTGTGTCTTAAGAACAAGAAGAGCCTATTGAAAAGACTTATGCTACTTTTAGTACATTGTACCAATTTGTTTGGAATGAAATACCGGTACTAGTAAACTTTGAAACAACATGATAGTTAACACAACCATTACTTGTACAATAACATCATAAGGTATGAGGTTATTTGACAAAAATTTCTAGATTCTATTGACTGAAAAAACATGCTATGCACTAGTCATCTTCATATTAAACACAATGCAACAATTACCGTGCCCACGTTCCATCTGTTCTATTCAGCTGCAAACAACGTCAGTAACAGACGTGGGTGTTTGATATCATCAAACTTGACATGATGAGGAACGTAACAAAAAGAACATAAGAAAATACCGTAGGAAGAAAGATAATAAAACATGATTTAACTAAATTTTTGAGTAAATTTTGTTTTTCACATTTTAAGTATTTTGTACATGATTGGCATGGCATTACAAGTTTACATTTAAATTACAATATAGGTAGCATATGTATCTACCCTCTCTGAACATTCAAATCAAATGGTCCTTGCAGTTTTCTAATACGCCAGGTATATCAAGGAACAAAGAAAGGAAAGTCCAGTGAATACCTATAATGAGATTTACACAATGCCCAGGGCTTTTGGGATAAAAGGTAGATGACACATACACGTATTTGGACTCGTGGCATACATTGTACGCCACATTTACGTAATGGTGATGATGATACATTGTATATAACAATCTGAATAGATCTGCAGCCCTTTGGTAATACATAACAGGTCAGCTTGGATGGTTACATCATAACCTGTCACACCTATATAAGTCCTGCCTGTTCTATCCATGGTTGTGACTTGATTTATATCTGTTGAGGCTCCTGTCCACACATGTTCCCAGTCTGACCAAACACAAACACACCCAACATGGGGCATGGGGAGGGGATCAGTTGCTAATAGGATGTCCACTAATGGGATCTCCCCTGGTACATGTAACTTAACTCAGCAGGTTACCACTGCTTTGTCTAGGAGATCAGGCTAACTCTGCCCAGCTGGAGGCATGACTTCTGTGCAGACACTGATTGTATTACAGACAGGAGTGGACGGAAATGTGGATGATGTGCCTCTAGGCACCAGATAGAGGACCTAAGGTCTATGGCATTCACACTTGTGTCACAGGTTCCACCAAAAGGCAGATCTAGAGTAGATTTTAGATCAAACAACTGTATTGAGTATATATCATCTGTTTCTCATCCTTAGGTGTGACACCATAACAAAATTTCGCTGTGAATCATACAAAAGAAAGATCGCTCAAAGTCAGAGACAGCAACACATCACATGTCGATGAGTAGAACCTTAAGTTATAATAGTATTCTTCCTCAGATACCTTCAGCAGTTATGTAGCAAATTTTATATCAAGCTTCAGTCAACTGTTTACTGTGTTTCCATTTCCATTCATCTTCACAAACTGTACATAGCTCTCCTCTCTCCCACTGAAACCCCCTCCAAAACCTGGCCATCATTTTTCAAAGTCTCAGCTGCAGATTCTGTCTGCTGTTATCTCTGCATAGCTGTAGCCCTGACTAGAATCAGTAACCACACAGATGGGGAGGGGCGCTCCAGCTCTATGGAGAAGAGTCAATGTGAGCATGTATTGGTCGTGTATGAAAAAGAATAGGATGACCCAAGAAAGCCATTAACCCTTACGAGTATTATTTTCTTGCTGGTAAATAGAGCATTGCGACCTTCAGCTTGAGCAATGTAAGGAGGGCAAGGTCAAGGGATTGAAGGATAATGTTAGGGTTGGTCTTTGCAATGTTTTTTTGGGTTATGTGATTATGTAGGTAACAGGAATGCCTTTTCTATTGGCTGACACGTGTACAATGTAGATCGCCACGCAATCTTATCTTTGTAAACTAGATATTGGATCCAACCTGGTATTGGATATGACTGGCATCCCTCTACAAACTACCAGGTATTCATTATTACTAAATGCAGGTGCCCTTTCCAATAAAAATGGGACCAAAGACAAGGACAAATGGACCAAATTAAGGCCAACGTATGATTACTGTGTGGCTTCTATATATAATATAGCCATTAAATTTGAGAACTTAATAAAAATCCCCATCTACCTCAACAACATACATGTACATGTACTTTAGTAACGATAGTCAAAACTGGATATAGAAAATATATTACAGTCTTGCATCAAACACACTTACATGTCTTCCACATTTATACATTAAGTACATGTACATGTATTTGACTTAAGGTGGCCCTGGACTGGCATTAGTGCAACAAGGTTTTTGTAACCGAGATGGAGAGAGGAAACTGAGATGTCACTAGTGATAGATATTGGACTACAGATAAAGGACCCAAGAAATCCATTTGCAACTGTAACTCCTCAGATGAATGGCTGATTGGAACGCTCACGTTCCAAGGAAATTGGGTCAACCCTCCTTATCACTGGAGGAAGTACTGGTGGTAGTTTATGACCGAGCAGTGAGTGCACCTTGTAGTCATGGCCTGAGAAATGGTCTTCCAGCATGAAGTAGGCACATCAATGTAGGAAATTTAGTTGTGTATTGTGACGCATGAAGTAATCTCTGCACATGGGTTTAGGTCATACCAATCAAATTTGTTGAGATTGGATTGGAAAAAAACAATGATGGTAACAGAATCTGAGGAAAAAGAATTTACCTTGGTACACAGTTACACACAGGTTTAAGAGTCAAATATTATTGAAGCTTCCTTCTCAGCCTTTGAATCCTATTTTATCTTGATGCCAAGTCTAAGCACAAAGGAAATAAATGGGTGTGACTTCAGCTAGATCTGACATATATATGCATGTTGCATGCAGTGATTTCATCACCCTTTGTTCTTTGTAATGTCAGTTTCCAATCACATTTACTATCAGGTCTGGATTAAGTATGTCTGATACTGTAAGCTCTCTTTTCAGATTCTTGCTTGCATATCATTATGCAAAATGTAGTTCCTTTGAATTCAATACATTTTTGCAGACTAATATATGACCCATTGGCCATTTTGTTCATTACATGACATGTTTTCTACATAGAGATTCTTATCCTCTACAAAATTACTACTAGTATACATCTTTCTGATATATACTGGTAATTCTATTTCATCACCATTGTGTCAATCAGACAATTTCGTGTCTTTGGGAAGTAGAGCATGTTGAAGTTTCTTTTTAGATGAATGTGTGCATTTCTAGAAACATTTACAAACCGTCAATATTTTCTTTCCCTTTGCCCCCCCCATCTACATCCTGATGGACTGTCCACTGACATGCGATGGATGGATGGGAGAGTTGAGACAATGTTGCCACAAGGCTTCCGACTCCCAACACACAAGGAATGTGTGGCACGACAGGGTCAACTCTTCTGAACTTTATTTCCTTTTCCACAGATGTGAGATCTGAGAATTCGGTCTTGACTGTCAACTTGCAACAACATGTGTACTCGTACAGTTCTAATAGAGGATGGCTCCAAAATGGGAAAAATGTGACAAACACAAAGACCCTTAAAAATTTGAGGGAGTAAAGGAATCATCGATATAAACAGGAAAATTACACATACACAGTTCCTTCCTTTCCTACCATATGAAGATGGACTTTGAGTTGAATCATTTCATTCTGGCACAATTGATAATGAAATTACGCAGGAAATTATGTTTCAGGGGGCTAAAATTTTTTTCAGGGAAGATCCCTTTAGATTCTCTACATCTTGCTCCTTCAACAGAAAAGGTTTTGTTTGTAATTTCCAATCTTCATGACTGGAAGCTATATATACACTGGTATAATATGCACAGGTACTACAAGTGCAGCTACATATGTATGCTGTAGAAGTATTCCTATAAATCAGAGCTGACATGTTCCCACGCAGAATGCATGTTCTGTCCATAGATCAGCCCAGGCTTGGGTGCCTGGTGTGATTTGTGCTGCAGTGGGGAAAATCATTTCGTCCTCCCCTATAGTTATTACCCAATCAGGAACAACTTTGTACTCATGCAGAATATCAACAACTTTGGTTTGGAGCTGAGGTTCTAACTGTGGCTGATAGAAAGGCCACAAAAATTTTATATTGTTAATTGCCAAATGGTTTTTAATGTTCTTCCTGCTGCCTAATATAATTTCAGTGCCATAAGGCTACCACAGCAAGTAGAAATTGTTAAGAAAAAAATTAGCAATTGTCAAAAAGAAAACTGAGGGCTGGGAGCAAAACTTGCATCAGATATCCACTCCTTGAAACTATGTGTGATAAACTAACTAAAAGTACCCCGGTGCACAATTTCTCTCAGTTTATGTTTTAACATTCAGCAAATCAAACTGATTTCGGTTCGTTGTTGCCTACAAACATGTAGATCACATATGACCTCTAGTGACCTCCAGTGGGTCTTCCTGCAGTGGCAAATGTGTGTGCTCAGGGTGACAAATGATCTTTCTAGTCGTGCTCAGGAAGCAGACATGTCCAGGACATATCCAGCAGATTGAATCAAGTCTAGAGCGGACATCCGATCTATGTTTCTGTGATACTTGTGAAATTCAACTTTCATTTCTTTCTTCCTTTCATCATCTTTGTGTCAGTCACGCTACTGTTCAGAGTTTTAATTGTTAAAGAAACAAGAGAAACTCACATGTTGGCACTTCTGGTTATGATATCATAGCAGTCACCCATTGCTCTAGTTAGAGGGGTATTATCTTTCCTGACCAATTTTCACAGTAACATAGAGTAAAAGTGAAATACGTTTTCAAAATCAAAGAAAACCAGGCCCAAATCGTACCTAGTGCTTGAATTACCCATCTACATCCCGACAAAAATTTCTAGCAAATATCAATATATTCTAAACTACATCTATATCACAGAAAATTAAATAACCTAAAGTATTAATTTTGGAACCCCGTTATCCAATCCTCGAGATAAGAGATTAGAATAATGCATTATGCAGAAGTCTTGGGTTTCTACATTATACATCTAAGTCACGACAGTAATTCTTCTTACCCACGGATTATTCCACTGGAATTATGGGTCACTTCCATCAGGCGATGGGTTCCAGCAATGTCATTACCATTAACAAACGGAAATCTTGTAAGTGGAAAACTACATGATCTGACTACATCTCTGGTGACAAACTATTTCTGCACTTTTTACTACAAGTACCACTCTGCTTTTTGCTGCCTTTAAAAAGTGACATATTGACAATTTGAAAAAAATTGAATACATGTACCAGTACTTAAAAGGAGGAAGAAGACAATCTGAGATGGCAGACTTCACCCCCTTACATATGCTTCTTTAGGACTTTAGGACAAAATCAAAAATCAGATATTGATGAGAATGAGTTTTTTTTCAATATTTTTCCAAACCTGCAATTCATCCTCTGATATATGCGATAGTCAGGGGTGATGGTGTTTCAATCTTTGGGTCATATTTGTGCATGTAGCAAAACAGCAAAATTGTGTGTGCCTCCCTTCCCACAACAGATATGACGTGGGAAACAGCCTCCACAATAACAGCTTTATTCATCATCTATAAATCTATATACACATGAGCAGAACCCCGATCAAATGTTTATTGAATGGTCACCCAATGGGGTCTACCAAACAGCCATCCATCAATTTAAAAGCCTTACATTTCGGATAATGTGACATGACCTGCATCAGCTTGATAACCGGTCCCAGCCACAACTGACATATCACTTCTACCTGGGGAGAAATGGGGCAATTTTCTACACAATGACACTTGAATTCCTGGCTGGTTATATAAGATTTTTGGGGGCCACCACAGCTTGCAATAATAGGTAGACAATACCTTACGAGCTTTGAACGTTTTTGGTGATGTTTTACATTATATTGTTGAACCCGTGGTAACTACCATAATAGCTTGGGGCTAGAGACAGTCCCACAATTCTGCTTTCCAAATGCACTAAAACTGTGGGAGACATCTAATAACCCGACACCTGTATAGGAGTGATAACGGTCACTGGACGATTAGTTCCCAAGTAGTAGGAGATACGACCGGGCTTGGAACTGTCCACCGGCCAATTTTAGGTTCCAAATCGCATTGCAGAAATGTGGCGTCTTTAAATGTAACACCTGCACAGGGTTGATAATCAGTATGGGCGCATTTGCTTCTATCAGAAAGTACGTAAAAACGTTGGAAATAGATGTGACGTACGTCTTCTAATGCAGTTGTCTCCTCCAGGCATGCATCCGTCATGCTTTAGTGCTCTAATCCATAGACTGTCTCTGCAGACCTAGAATCTGGGTCATTTCTCAAGACTTTAGACTTAGAGGTACTTGTAAGTGCATTTGTACTTGGGTCATATGAATGTCTACTTGCATAATAATCACTGTGGAGATATATTGGTGACAAAAAAAAACAACCTCTGAACTATTGATAAAATTAAAATTTCTTATATTTGTGCTAACTGACTTGGATCTTATTTTACATTCACCTCAGCAAACCCATGCTAAACTTCTGTCATGACTTGATAAAGATTTGATCTTTTTCATCTTGGACATGAGCACTCATTGTTGAAAAACCATGATATGAAACAAAAAAAGTATTTCAAGGGTAGATCAAAAATAGTACAATGCAAGAATCAAGTACAAAGAAAACCAGCTGGCCCCATCCCTATTTGTCATCAACAATACAAACTCCCAAGTTTACATTTGATATCATCACATGGGATCTCTGAGTGGTGGTCGTGTTTAGTCACCTGTGGTCTCACTTAACCCCAGATTATACTGGGACTCGGGTAAACAGGCAGTACTAACTAAGAGTAAGAATAACACAATTTTATGGATCACCCTAGATTGTAAATGAATGGAACAGTCCAGATTTCAAAACATCAGATGTAAAAACATATTATGAAAAGCCACATTTGCACTGTAACAATAGCTACAAGTTCAACCAATACAACTGAATGCAGAGAGGTCTGGTAGTTTAACTTTAAGGGCTGTTCAACTTCAAATAATACTTATTTAATAGTTTTGATTATACTTTTGCCCCCTAAAAACTATCAAAATGATAAAATACAGTGAAAAAATGCACAATTGTTGCTCCTTTTATCCACTATCTTACTATCAAGTATCATGAAAAATAAATGAACCCCTAAGCCACCACACTTTCAACGGTTGTGTTCCATACACACTTAGCCAAATGTAATGCTTTGTTACAGACACTATAGCTGATAAGGCCATGAAAATTTAATACCTGAGTTGTTTAACAGGCTTTCTGGACATACATATCTGATGGTATAAAGTACATCACACTGGTTCTTTCAGAGGAACTCAACTCCAGAAGCAAGTGTTCTGTTTTATCAGACATTTTTCTGAATTTAAAATTATCAGGGTATATTTTGAAACTTGACATTGAGTTTGGACTAGGTAGCAGTTAAAACAAAACTGTAACAATATCATAAATGTGGTCTCCTATATAGAAAATAACAAATGCTTCTGGTGTTGAGGACCTTTTTAAAGCTGTTATCAATGTATGTGTCTGCCTTAGGTAATGTTCTGGCCCAAGTGCACATTCAAGGCTTAATGATTTTAAGAGGACAAAGGAAAAGTCTTTCTTACTGCGCTTAATAAGTTTTGTAGCTTCTGGGCTCTGGTTAACGTTGGTGGACTCTTAAAGCTTGACTGTAATCTACAGACTTGTACATGGCAAAAGCCATATAGACTTAAACCTTTTGAACAAGTAATCAAATTACCTTGAAGGTCTAAACACATACATGTTGGACTGTTGATTACATATGTTTTTAGTTTTTACAAAGGAACCACCTGACATTTTGTCCATCGCAAGTAGTACAATGTATCTACATGTAATTCAACCATACAAATTTGCAAGTGACTGATACTATATGATGTTTATCTAGCATTGGTGAATTTCTGATGGTTACAAATAAGGCAGGGAATTGTTTCCACACAGATCCACTTTTCTTGAAGACTGTTTGCAAGATTTGTTAATCAAAAGCACCATGTATAATTGGAGAATAAATCATGTATATTTAATCACATACTCGCCTGCAACAAAGTCAATCATACTCATAGAGATCCTATCTAGCTATACTATAGATTACATGGAGCAAAACTTAAGATTCAGCATGATTTGTAAATAGTTCCAGTTGAAAATAATATTGATTAGATAACCATGCATGAAAAAATAAAATTTATCTTTTGTCTGTAGGCTGTGCTATAAATAACCTGTATCAATGCAGAAAGGAGTCCTTCAGATTTCTGGGCTTGTTGGGTAACTAAGAACCGTTCAGAAAGTGGTCTCCGTGTATTCATCAAAGTGTTTACAGTGACAGCTTTGGTTCCTGGTGGAGATTTTATCACAAAAAAACAGGTAACATGGAAAATTGAATGAGCTAGCACCCCTAACTGTAATGTTTGAAACTTAACAAAAATATCACTTTTGAAACTGAAATGACTTTTGAAATTAACATTGTATAAATTATTGTCAATCTTTAGAAATTTGGTACATGTACTATTGAAAACTGTAAAATTTAAAAAAAAAAAAAAAAAAAAAAGTAGAATTTTTACACAAATACATATTGGGGACAATGATACATGAAGTCTCGGGCCAGTAGACATCACACAGCAAAAATACAGAATTACATAATATGATATGATAAAACAATCAAATGTCAATCTAGCTACATATGGACAACAGTTATTAAAACCAAGCCACACAATTTGAACCCAGTACATATGTATAAACAATTTTATCATGGCCAACGTCTATCTAATATTCCAAGCAAGGACGTTGCTCCTAAAATGCAAATAACATAACAGGAAATATAAACACAATGTTTATATTGTATGAAATACAATATAAACACAAGAAATGTACATAGCCTTGCATTCCAGGTTATTTGGGAAGAAACAGCAGCTGCATTTATAAAGTAATAACTTCATTTCCATTGAAAGCACTTGTATCCTGGCTCCAAAACAATGAAATGATAAAGATTTCACTTGAATACACAGTATCCCAGAACCCATAAAAGTCACCTATTACAAATTTACACTCAGACTCTCAGAGCATAATACAAGCTAGGCAATGTCTGTTCTGTAACCGTAAAGTCTGTTTTGAGTACAGGAGCTATTTATGAACCCACAACTATCATACATATACGTCTTATTTGCAAACATGAAAATACAGTTATATTTTTTATGATAATATAATTACTCTGTTCTGTATTCTTACGGTAAGCAAGAAGACCACTAATAGGAATATTTCCTTCCCTAAAAGTATTGTAGAAAAGGCTGCACTTCAGAGCTGTATGTTACAGAATTTTGATCCCATATGTTCATGTATTTAAAACTAAATACCTGTGCAAGAAGGGTGATTGCATGTATGGAGGCCCCATAAAGAAGGGATGTCCTTGGCTTGCTTGTATGTTCTTGTCAGAACAAAGTGTTTCTATCTCTGTGCACTATGATTAGCGACTGGTCAACACAATACAGAATAAAGGGACTACATTTTGTCAATTGTATTGACTGGTTTTTACACTTATTTTCACAAATTGCCTTATCGTAAAATGATGTCTAATTAACAAAAGTGAGCAGATGATTTGATTGTAAATTGCTAGACAGTAACATTACATAATCATTGGGGCAAGACATCAGAAATTTCTAGGAGACAAATACAAAGAAATGTTTGACATTATAACTCAACATGCACACAATGAGAACAGACGTGTAAGCTTTGTGTACTTACAAATCTGTATCATATACCCTATTGTTCTAAATTAGACTTAGCTACATCTAATCATCACTTGATGAGCCTGTATAAGATTGTGTGGGAATAAGGCACCTGCTAAAATTAACACAACAGAAGCAGAATATTGTTCATGCAGGTTATGTTTCTATTTTCAGATTTGTAAAATGACTGACATCCGTTTAATATTCCAGCATGTCTTAATAAATTCTGGTTTCAATTCCATGGTTTTTAACTTAGATTTGATCACAATTTTTAATGAACATTCCATTTTACTTCCTTGTTGATAATCTGTTTTGTGTGAATTGTAGTCAAACTAAACAGCCTGTTAAATAAAAAATTAATGCTTGGTCTCATATGTCTGGAACTTAAATTGTGTAATGTCTTAAATGAAACAAAGTACCCTTTAAGGAAATGTCCTAACACCTGGAAGGAGAGAAGAGCTTCACACAGGTGAGCTTGCACAGGTAAACATAAGCACTGGACAAACACACCTTAAGCAAACCTTAACCTCGTGGAGGTAAAACGGCATTGATGGAAAACTACAGAGGCGCAAATAGAAGATAAAATTAAGGTTCACAGATGATATGTATACGTGGACAGGTTTTTGTCGATCTTTGCTGAATAAGGAAACCTTGCGGGTCGCATCCGTATCACAACAAGGGAGGCTGCGAGACCGGGTTTAACTGTTCCGGTTTACTTGGGAAGCGATTTCTCAATAACTCGTCAACGGATGGTCTTGAAAATTGGACAGGGTAAAGTTGGGGATGTGTGCACTTACCTGGCCGAGATGAGAGCATGAACCAGAAGAACGGGAGGAAGATGAGGGCAGTTAACAGCACAACTCCATTCCGCCGTACGGCCATCGAAAGGGAAAACCGAGATCCGCGCGAACGACTGCATCTGTTCACGGCAGCTACATGTGAAGGAAATTCAGATAAATTACAAGTTTTCAATCTTACTTGACATGAAAACTGTATGTTGCATTTAAAAGTAATTTATCATCACTTGAACTTGCATAATGTGCTACAGAAAGTAGAAATTACATGTAAATAGTGGCACAATTTGACAAACATACCAACTATGCTCCAAGAATTTGATACGTTTTGTTGCGGTAGGAGATGTTTCAAATGTTGAATGCTGGGAATTCTTGCATCAGGTTGGACTTTTTCCATATTTTTCTATATTATGGAGTAAAAATCAGAATAGAAAGAACCAATGTCTTGCAATGATAAAATTGATATCTGCATACTGAATTTTTATGAAATTGTGGAGATTGAAAATTTGTGTCATCGTCACCAGGTCAACTCGGGGTCATTCTGGAGCCATCCCAGTTTGCATGAAAAATTTTGGTTGGTAATTAACCTTGGTATGTCGACATCAAATTAAGAAGACAGGTAAGGAACCTTTACGTGCGAAGTACGGACAAAAACGTGACAAGACGCCCGGGATACAGGACGGATCCTGCACGGCCGGCCGTGATCACCAGATTGTCAGGTAAGTGGACCCATGTTGTCATGTCGGGCATTATGGTTCACTACGCAGAGTTTCATAATTTCAGGAAGTCTGATATCATTTATGACGGTTTGACATCTTCTCTGAAATGTTCATGGAACAACAAAACGTTTATCGTATGTTGAGTCTGTTCTTACTTCCATTCATGGCTCAGTAAATGTCACGAAAATAAAGTATAGGGACAAAACAAAAAGTAGGACAGAGCCTGTCTGACAACCATTTTTAGTTCGAGGCGGTATGTTTACAAACTGTACACACGGCTTTAGCCGTCCATCCTCGCCAAATTATGGGAAACAGAGCGAAAATCTTCGTCAGAATATCTCCAATGAGTTCTTAGGTACGTAACTGTCGATGGTTTAGGGCGGATTTCGGTGCAGACGACGTGTAAACTGCGGAAAATCGCATCGATGTCTGGCGCGAGGTATTGCTCAATACCTGCGGAGATGACACCATAGTGGGGAGGGCGGGGCGGAGAGATGGGCTGTGAAACACTGTTATTGTGTCTAAAAACAACAAGTACGCAATACACATCTTTAGTTATCACTACTGGAAATGTCCAAAACAGTGTGGGGCATCTTGTATCGATGTTGAAATATATGTATTGCTGATCATAATTTGTTTATATGTGGGACTAAACAGTCAACAGCAATAACACATGAGCATCACATGCATGTATGATGTGTATATAGAAACTAGTTTCTGGCATTTATAAGAAACATACAATTTAGCAATACACCCATAGAAATGATGTGTTCCATATAAGTGAAGACATCATGAGCTTAGTGTGTTACAGTTATGACAGTGAACCGTGAGGACAAACCAACAAGCTAGAGTATATGCTTGTTAGTAAGTTGTTACATAGTCTCATGTATGAACGAGCTCCAGACTTCAAACCCCAGATGAATTAAGAACCCAACACACTCATCAAGGAGACTACTAAGGTGACATGCTGTGCTTGACAATGCTCATGCCTTCTCTCTTATCGTTTGAAGGCCAATGCCCTTTTAAACTTATAATGTGTCACTTCACCAGAACCAAGAAGGTTAAAGAGTGGAAGAACTGTACAAGTTGGAGTGTAACTTAACATTCCAGCTTTATCTCAGTCTTTTTGTAGCTTTGTCGTGCACAGACTTTCTTTGCCCCTTCTATTTGTTTACAGCAATTATGAACTCTTATTTTTGTCCGATATGACCTCTGCTGTTGTAACGCAATGCATTACAGTATTAGGACCAATTAGGGTATTTATGCAAAGTTCTTTGATTAAACAAGAGTTACAAGACTCAAAAATATCTGTTTGTACTGTGAAATTTGATCAGAGAAAATGAAATCTAGGCATTTAAGGTTTCTGCGCATGAAACATTTCCATGTAAAAACTTAAGTGATTTTCAATTTGTTATGCTTTTAGTTGCAAAAAAAGTTTGAAAATAACATGTATTCTGCTTGAGGAAATAAGCAAACAAGCTTATGGGATGGAAAATAATCTCTCTACAAAACCTAAAAACCTCTATACGAAGTACATTGTATTGTTTGTTCTGGGTTGGTTGTCTGTGGGTTTGTGTGTATGTTTGTCTGGACAGAGCATTGGCTTGGGTTAACAGCATTGGGTAGATTGGAGGAAGATTGACAGGCAAACATAGGAAATGGGGTGAACTTGAAGGGTCCAGAGCCTGGCTGGGTCAGCCAGCAGGAATTAGAGGTCAATATAAGCAAATCAAGGGGGAATTCAGGTAGCCAAGGATTACATGAGTGACCCTGCAACCTGTACAGTTTCTGCTTGTTTGAATAAATTCACAAAAACCTAAAATACTTCCCCGGAGTCTGAAATGTCATTGTCAGATTTCTTGTTTTCAAATGTTAAGGTCTCACCCGGTCTTATTAGTTTTCACTAGTAAGAGCTTTTCACGTGCAGACAAGGCATTGAAAGGATTTGTCACAAGCCAGCAGTTCTGTTGTATCCATGGTATCCGTGTGTATCTTTGAGCTAGTATGTAGGTTATGTCTATAGCAACAACCCAGGGTCAAGGCTTAACCTAAGAAAAGAACTATTTCAGGTAGCTATTTTTGCAGGTGAGAGTTTATTGCCCTGGGTACCTGGAAATTAATCATTGGGAAGGGGGCACTCCCCATAGAATCCCAGTCTCCACTCTTTTGGGAGAGCTGTATGAAGATGTATTTGAGAAAAATATTCATTATGACATATGAGGTTAATAAATTGGGTCTATTCTTTGCTTTATTGTAGCATCAGTCACAACCAGGTAATGGTAAACTTTGTTTATTCATTTACTTTGCGCCATATATACAAAACTTGTAAAAACTTTATATTACTGTAATAAAAGATAAATCCTACTATGTTGAAACTACATGCACATGCATGTGTCACCGGTCCAGACAGGCATGTACATCCGTAAATAGCAGTTGGGATCAATGTTGGCCTCCATAATATGAAGGACATGTACAATTATCTGGCAAAGGGATCAATGCTTTTTCCATTTTTGCTGTGTATGCAGGGTATCTCATAAAAGGACAGATGGATTTTCATGTCATCTCTTTTCATGCAAATTGGTACTAGCTTTGGTGACATGAAAGAATGATTCAATTCTGGGAAAAATCTGGGATTATAATTACATGTCCTTGTATATATCAAGGACATTGGAACACAGTGTTCCAATGTCCTTGTATATATATATAGTGCTGCCTCTTTACTCACATGAGTGTGCATAATCTATTCATGTCATTGTTCGTGATAGCTGTACTGACAGACTGTACCTAATTGGGCGCTGGTCAAGAAGTAAAAACTGGTCAAGGACATGCTTCAGGATGGTCATTGTAACTTCAAACATGGCCATATGACCATTTACTTTAAGATGATATATAATTGAACATACCTACTTTTTAATGAGATCGTTTTGTTACAGTAGTAAGATTAGTTTAGACAATTTTGCATTTAACTTAGTAGGGCTCATATTAGCATTTTATCAACATTTGTTTATGGGTGGATAGATGAATGAAACATATTGCAAGTTACATTTGAATGGTCATTAAAATTTGAGTGTGCCTTGGCCAGTGCATTGGTCAAGTGGTACAGGTGCAGTTCCTAATTACATGTACCTAACTACATAATTATATAACCGATCCTATTTGTAGTAAAAATGAAAATAAGTTGTTTGATTAAAAGTGTGTATATATAATTCCATGTAACATA
>NW_017803379.1:1264571-1272394 GCF_001625305.1 Branchiostoma belcheri | reverse complement strand
GGACCTAAGGTCTATGGCATTCACACTTGTGTCACAGGTACTAGTATTCAGATTCCACCAAAAGGCAGATCTATCATCTAGAGTTGTAGACTTTAGATCAAACAACTGTATTGAGTATATATCATCTGCTTGTCATCCTTAGGTGTGACACTATAGCAGCATTTTGCTGTGAATCCTACAAAAGAAAGATCGCTCAAAGTCAGAGACAGGAACACATCACATGTCGATGAGTAGAACCTTAAAGTTATAATAGCATTCTTCCTCAGATACCTTCAGCAGTTATGTAGCAAATTTTATATCAAGCTTCAGTCAACTGTTTGCTGTGTTTCCATTTCCATTCATCTTCACGTACAAACTGTAGCTCTCTCCAGCTGAAACCCCCTCCAAAACCTGGCCATCATTTTCAAGTCTCAGCTGCAGATTCTGTCTGCTGTTATCTCTGCATAGCTGTGGTCCTGACTAGAATCAATAACCACACAGATGGGGAGAGGTGCTCTAGCTCTATGGGGAAGAGTCAATGTGAGCATGTATTGGTCGTGTATGAAAAAGAATAGGATGACCCAAGAAAACCATTAACCCTTACGAGTATTATTTTCTTGCTGGTAAATAGAGCATTGCGACCTTCAGCTTGAGCAATGTAAGGAGGGCAAGGTCAAGGGATTGAAGGATAATGTTAGGGTTGGTCTTTGCAATGTTTTTTGGGTTATGTGATTATGTAGGTAACAGGAATGCCTTTTCTATTGGCTGACACGTGTACAATGTAGATCGCCACGCTATCTTATCTTTGTAAACTAGATATTGGATCCCACTTGGTATTGGATATGACTGGCATCCCTCTACAAACTACCAAGTATTCATTATTACTAAATGCAGGTGTCCTTTCCAATAAACATGGGACCAAAGACAAGGACAAATGGACCAAATTAAGGCCAACGTATGATTGCTGTGTGGCTTCTATATATAATCTAGCCATTAAATTTTGGAACTTTACAAAAACCCCTATCTACTTTACCTCAACAACATACATGTACATGTACTTGAGTAGCGATAGTAAAAACTGGATATAGAAAATATATTACAGTCTTGCATCAAACACAGTTACATGTATTCCACATTTATACATTAAGTACATGTACATGTAGTTGACTTAAGGTGGCCCTGGACTGGCATTAGTGCAACAAGGTTTTTGTAACTGAGATGGAGAGAGGAAACTGAGATGTCACTAGTGATAGATATTGGACTACAGATAAAGGACCCAAGAAATCCATTTGCAACTGTAACTCCTCAGATGAATGGCTGATTGGAACGCTCACGTTCCAAGGAAATTGGGTCAACCCTCCTTATCACTGGAGGAAGTACTGGTGGTAGTTTATGACTGAGCAGTGAGTGCACCTTGTAGTCATGGCCTGAGCAATGGTCTTCCAGCATGAAGTAGGCACATCAATGTAGGAAATTTAGTTGTGTATTGTGAAGCATGAAGTAATCTCTGCACATGCTAAAAAGGTTTAGGTCATACCAATCAAATTTGTTGAGTCTTGGATTGGAAAAAAACAATGATGGTAACAGAATCTGAGGAAAAAGAATTTACCTTGGTACACAGTTACACACAGGTTTAAGAGTCAAATATTATTCAAGCTTCCTTCTCAGCCTTTGAATCCTATTTTCATCTTGATGCCGAATTTTTTTAAAGTCTAAGCACAAAGGAAATAAATGGGTGTGACTTCAGCTATATCTGACATGTTGCATGCAGTGATTTCATCACCCTTTGTTCTTTGTAATGTCAGTTTCCAATCACATTTACTATCAGGTCTGGATTAAGTATGTCTGATACTTAAAGCTCTCTTTTCAGATTCTTGCTTGCATATGCAAAATGTAGTTCCTTTGAATTCAATACATTTTTGCAGACTAATATATGACCCATTGGCCATTTTGTTCATTCCATGTCATGTTTTCTACATAGAGATTCTTATCCTTCTCTACAAAATTACTACTAGTATACATCTTTCTGATATATACTGGTAATTCTATTACATCACCATTGTGTCAATCAGACAATTTCGTGTCTTTGGGAAGTAGAGCATGTTGAAGTTTCTTTTTAGATGAATGTTTGCATTTCTAGAAACATTTACAAACCGTCAATATTTTCTTTTCCTTTATCCCCCCCCCCCAATATCTACATCCTGATGGACTGTCCACTGACATGCGATGGATGGATGGGAGAGTTGAGACAATGTTGCCACAAGGCTTCCGACTCCCAACACACAAGGAATGTGTGGCACGACAGGGTCAACTCTGCTGAACTTTATTTCCTTTTCCACAGATGTGAGATCTGAGAATTCGGACTTGACTGTCAACTTGCAACAACACGTGTACAGTTCTAATAGAGGATGGCTCCAAAATGGGAAAAATGTGACGAACACGAAGACCTTTAAAAATTTGAGGAAGTAAAGGAATCATCAATATAAACAGGAAAATTACACATACATAGTTCCTTCCTTTCCTACCATATGAAGATGCACTTTGACTTGAATCATTTCATTCTGGCACAATTGATGATGAAATTACGCAGGAAATTATGTTTCTCCTTCAACAGAAAAGGTTTTGTTTGTAATTTCCAATCTTCATGACTGGAAGCTACATATACACTGGTATAAAATGCACAGGTACTACAAGTGCAGCTACATATGTATGCTGTAGAAGTATTCCTATAAATCAGAGCTGACATGTTCCCAAGCAGAATGCATGTTCTGTCCATAGATCAGCCCAGGCTCGGGTGCCTGGTGTGATTTGTGCTGCAGTGGGGAAAATCATTTCGTCCTCCCCTATAGTTATTACCCAATCAGGAACAACTTTGTACTCATGCAGAATATCAACAACTTTGGCTTGGAGCTGAGGCTGTGGCTAATAGAAAGGCCACAAAAATTTTATATTATGTTAACAGTCAAATAGTTTTTAATGTTCTTCCTGAGCCTCTCCTGCTGTCTAATATAATTTCAGTGCCATAAGGCTACCTCAGCAAGTAGAAATTGTTAAGAAAAAAATTAGAAATTGTCAAAAAGAAAACTGAGGGCTGGGAGCAAAATTTGCATCAGATATCCACTCCTTGAAACTATGTGTGATAAACTAACTAAAAGTACCCCGGTGCACAATTTCTCTCAGTTTATGTTTTAACGTTCAACAAATCAAACTGATTTCAGTTCGTTGTTGCCTACAAACACGTAGATCACATTTGACCTCTAGTGACCTCCAGCGGGTCTTCCTGCAGTGGCAAGTGTGTGTGCTCAGGGTGACAAATGATCTTTCTAGTCATGCTCAGGAAGCAGACATGTTCAGGACATATCCAGCAGATTGAATCAAGTCTAGAGCGGACATCCGATCTATGTTTCTGTGATACTTGTGAAATTCAACTTTCATTTTCTTATTCCTTTTATCATCTTTGTGTCAGTCACGCTACTGTTCAGAGTTTTAATTGTTAAAGAAACAAGAGAAACTCACATGTTGGCACTTCTGGTTATGATATCATAGCAGTCACCCATTGCTCTAGTTAGAGGGATATTATCTTTCCTGATCAATTTTCACAGTAACATAGAGAACAAGCTAATTAAGTGAAATATGTTTTCAAAATTAAGGAAAACTAGGCCCAAATCATACCTTCTGCTTGAATAACCCATCTACATCCTACCAAAAATTTCTTGGCAAATATCAATATATTCCGAACTGCATCTAAATCACAGAAAATTAAATAACCTAAAGTATTTTGAACCCCGTTATCCAATCCTCGAGATAAGAGATCAGAATAATGCATTATGCAGAAGTCTTGGGTTTCTACATTATACATCTAAGTCACGACAGTAATTCTTCTTACCCACGGATTATTCCACTGGAATTATGGGTCACTTCCATCAGGCGAGGGGTTCCAGCAATGTCATTACCATTAACAAACGGAAATCTTGTAAGTGGAAAACTACATGATCTGACTACATCTCTGGTGACAAACTATTTCTACACTTTTTACTACAACTCTGCTTTTTGCTGCCTTTAAAAAGTGACATATTGACAATTTGAAAAAAATTGAATACCAGTACTTAAAAGGTAGCCTGGTATCCAGCCTTGTTAGCGGGGAGCGGATCTTGGGAAGCGGACTAAAGCTAACAAGGCTGGATACCAGGCTACTTAAAAGGAGGAAGAAGACAATCTGAGATGGCAGACTTCACCCCCTTACATATGCTTCTTTAGGACTTTAGGACAAAATCAGAAATCAGATATTGATGAGAATGAGTTTTTTTTCAATATTTTTCCAAACATGCAATTCATCCTCTGATATATGCGATAGTCAGGGGTGACGGTGTTTCAATCTTTGGGTCATATTTGTGCATGTAGCAAAACAGCAAAATTGTGTGTGCCTCCCTTCCCACAACAGATGCATGTATGACGTGGGAAACAGCCTCCACAATAACAGCTTTATTCATCATCTATAAATCTATATACACATGAGCAGAACCCCGATCAAATGTTTATTGAATGGTCACCCAATGGGGTCTACCAAACAGCCATCCATCAATTTAAAAGCCTTACATTTCGGATAATGTGACATGTGGAGTTACACCTGCATCAGCTTGATAACCGGTCCCAGCCACAACTGACATATCACTTCTACCTGGGGAGAAATGGGGCAATTTTCTACAAAATGACACTTGAATTCCTGGCTGGTTTTTTTGAGGGGCTGCCACAGCTTGCAATAATAGGTAGACAATACCTTATGAGCTTTGCAAGTTTTTGGTGATGTTTTACATTATATTGTTGAACCCGTGGTAACTACCATAATAGCTTGGGGCTAGAGACAGTCCCACATTTCTGCTTTCCAAATGCACTAAAACTGTGGGAGACATCTAATAACCCGACACCTGTATAGGAGTGATAACGGTCACTGGACGATTAGTTCCCAAGTAGTAGGAGATACGACCGGGCTTGGAACTGTCCACCGGCCAATTTTAGGTTCCAAATCGCGTTGCAGAAATGTGGCGTCTTTAAGTGTAACACCTGCACAGGGTTGATAATCAGTATGGGCGCATTTGCTTCTATCAGAAAGTACGTAAAAACGTTGGAAATAGATGTGACGTACGTCTTCTAATGCAGTTGTCTCCTCCAGGCATGCATCCGTCATGCTTTAGTGCTCTAATCCATAGACTGTCTCTGCAGACCTAGAATCTGGGTCATTTCTCAAGACTTCAGAAGTACGTGTAACTGTGAGTGTATTGCACTTGGGTCATATGAATGTCTACTTGCATAATAATCACTGTTGAAATATTGGTGACCAAAAAAAACTTCTGAGCTATTGATAAAATAAAAATTTCTTTGATTTGTGCTAACTGACTTGGATCTTATTTTATATTCACCTCATCAAACCCATGCTAAACTTCTGTCATAAAAATTTGATCTTTTTCATCTTGGACATGAGCACTCATTGTTGAAAAAAACATGATATGAAACAAAAAAAGTATTTCAGTGGTAGACAAAATTTAAAAAATAGTACATTGCAAGAATCAAGTACAAACAAAACCAGCTGGCCCCATCCCTATTTGTCATAAACGTTCATCAACAATACGAAGTACCAAGTTTACATTTGATATCATCACATGGGATCTCTGAGTGGTGGTCGTGTTTAGTCACCTGTGGTCTCACTTAACCCCAGATTATACTGGGACTCAGGTAAACAGGCAGTGCTAAGAGTAATAATGAACAGAACAGTCGGGGATTTCAAAACATCAGATATAAAAACATTATGACAAAGCCACATTTGCACTGTAACAATAGCTACAAGTTCAACCAATACAACTGAGCATGGAAAGGTCTGGTAGTTTAACTTTAAGGGCTGTTCAACTTCAAATAATAATTTCGATGATTCTTTGACCCCTTAAAAATTATCAAAATGATAAAATACTGTGAAAAAATGCACAATTGTTGCTCCTTTTATCCACTATCTTACCATCAAGTATCATGAAAAATAAATGAACCCCTAAGCCACCACACTTTCACAGTTGTGTTCCATACACACTTAGCCAAATGTAATGCTTTGTTACAGTACCTATAGCTGATAAGGCCATAAAAATTTAATACCTGAGTTGTTTAACAGGCTTTCTGGACATACATATCTGATGGTATAAAGTACATCACACTGGTTCTTTCAGAGGAACTCAACTCCAGAAGCAAGTGTTCTGTTTTATCACACATTTTTCTGAATTTAAAATTATCAGTATATTTTGAAACTTGACATGAGTTGGACTAGGCAGCAGTTGAAATAAACTGTAACAATATCATAAATGTGGTCTCCTATATAGAAAATAACAAAATGCTTCTGGTGTTGAGGACCCTTTTTAAGCTGTTGTCAATGTATGTGACTGCCTTAGGTAATGTGCTGGCCCAAGTGCACATTCAACTTTTTCAAGGCTTAATGATTTTAAGGGGACAAAGGAAAAGTCTTTCTTACTTTTATTAAGTTTTGTAGCTTCTGGGCTCTGGTTGGTAGCCTGAGTGTCAGCCTTGTTAGCTTTCGTCCGCTACCCAAGGTCCGCTCCCCGCCTCATGATGTTGTTGGCGGGGAGCGGACCTTGGGTAGCGGACGAAAGCTAACAAGGCTGACACTCAGGCTATCTGGTTGGTGGACCTTCATCAACTCTTAAGCTTGCAATCTACAGACTTGTACATGTACATGGCAAAAGCCAGACAGAGTAGACCCTCTGAACAAGTAATCAAATTATTGCAAAGGTCTAAACACATACATGTTGGACTGTTGGTTACATATGTTTGTAATTTTTACAAAGGAACCACCTGACATTTTGTCCATTGCAAGTAGTACAATGTGTCTACGTGTTACTCCACCATACAAATTTGTTTATTTAGCATTGGTGAATTTCTGATGGTTACAAATAAGGCAGGGAATTGTTTCCACACAGATCCACTTTTCTTTAAGACTGTTTGCAAGATTTGTTAATCAAAAGCACCATGTATAATTGGAGAATAAATCATGTATATTTAATCACATACTCACCTGCAACAAAGTCAATCATACTCATAGAGATCCTATCTAGCTATACTATAGTATAGATTACATGGAGCAAACCTTAAGATTCAGCATGGTTTGTAAATGGTTCCAGTTGAAAATAATATTGATTAGATAACCAGGCATGAAAAAATAAAATTTATCTTTTGTCTGTAGGCTGTGCTATAAATAACCTGTATCAATGCAGAAAGAAGTCCTTCAGATTTCTGGGCTTGTTGGGTAACTAAGAACCGTTCAGAAAGTGGTCTCCGTGTATTCATCAAAGTGTTTACAGTGACAGCTTTGGTTCCTGGTGGAGATTTTATCACAAAAAAAAAAACAGGTAACATGGAAAATTGAATGAGCTAGCACCCCTAACTGTACTGTTTCAAACTTAACAAAAATATCACTTTTGAAACTGAAATGACTTTTGAAATTAACATTGTATAAATTATTGTCAAATCTTTAGAAATTTGGTACATGTACTATTGAAAACTGTAATTTAAAAAAAAAAAGTAGAATTTTTACACAAATACATATTGGGGACAATGATACATGAAGTCTCGGGCCAGTAGACATCACACAGCAAAAATACAGAATTACATAATATGATATGATAAAACAATCAAATGTCAATCTAGCTACATATGGACAACAGTTATTAAAACCAAGCCACACAATTTGAACCCAGTACATATGTATAAACAATTTTATCATGGCCAACGTCTATCTAATATTCCAAGCAAGGACGTTGCTCCTAAAATGCAAATAACATAACAGGAAA
>NW_017803379.1:1218360-1264551 GCF_001625305.1 Branchiostoma belcheri | reverse complement strand
GCTGGTCAAGAAGTAAAAACTGGTCAAGGACATGCTTCAGGATGGTCATTGTAACTTCAAACATGGCCATATGACCATTTACTTTAAGATGATATATAATTGAACATACCTACTTTTTAATGAGATCGTTTTGTTACAGTAGTAAGATTAGTTTAGACAATTTTGCATTTAACTTAGTAGGGCTCATATTAGCATTTTATCAACATTTGTTTATGGGTGGATAGATGAATGAAACATATTGCAAGTTACATTTGAATGGTCATTAAAATTTGAGTGTGCCTTGGCCAGTGCATTGGTCAAGTGGGTACAGGTGCAGTTCCTAATTACATGTACCTAACTACATAATTATATAACCGATCCTATTTGTAGTAAAAATGAAAATAAAGTTGTTTGATCAAAAGTGTGTATATATACTTCCATGTAATATAGTTCTGGTTCTATATGACATTGACATTTTGTAGACATCATTATGAATATTTATTTGCCAGATGAATTGATTTTTGATTGCTGCCAGTTGCTAAAAATGAAGTGTAACTTTCTGTTGTTTTTATGCAATACCATCCTGTTTATGTTTAACATTGCAGACGGTTATTTTAACATTTATACACACACACTGTCAATTCAGGAGAATAATAATATTAATATGAGGAAGTACATGGCAGGATGCGTCACCTAGTGCCCTTATGGCACGTGCAAGTGATATTACTGCCCATTCTCTCCATGTGACACTGACAGGAAGTGCCTCTTCTCAGCTTACTTAGCCATCATGCAAATCATAGCAACATGTCACATGGCATTTAGGGGAATAAAAATCCTTCTTTTTAGTCATGGGACAAAGAAAAGATGTCATTTTTGAATGCTAGTAAATGGTGGGACAATCTGTAAGGTTAGGACATTAATGTATGTTAAAGCAGTATGCTATCAGATCGAAGTCAAGCCAATAACAAATTGGTCTAGTAGACGCCATAGAATGGTACCAGGGTTTGCCTTTGGTAAGTGCAGCTACATGTATATCAGTATATGTTCATGTTGTGTATACACATCTGTGCATTTGGATGTTACCGGTACTGTGATTATTAGTATTATTACTTGTCAGGTGATAATGAATAAATAGTGAAGTACGGATAGTGTCATACATGCAAAATATTCCTCATTTAGTCATTGCTAGATTTTTAACATCAATTTTTAACATCAATTGCCACATTGTGTTTTTGTGTGTGTGCAGTTTTTCTGAGTTTTTCTCAGTGGTATGGCCAATACAATGTATATACATGTAACAGTATGTACATGTTGCAAATCATTTAACTCATCTAGTGACAATAATACCGTGACATAATGATATGTAGTAAATTTGATGTCATTAAGAAAACATATCAAATGCCTTTCTAAAGTGCCTGCTCACTTGGGTGTAAATTATATTATTCTACCGATGTAAATGTAAATCTTCTCCTTATATGGTGATGTAGAAGTGATCTATCTTGTTAAACTCAAAGATAAAAATATCTGTTGTCTCATTTTAACCACCAGTCAATCTATTTTGTTAAACTCAAAGATAAAATATTTGTTGTCTTATCGTAACCACCAGTTGATCTATTTTGTTAAACTCAAAGATAAAAATATCTTTTGTCTCAGATCTTATTATAACCACCAGTTGTGTTTTCTATTTATTTGTTCCACCTTGCCAGGGAGTCGTATCAGTCTGCATCTCTGGTTGAGGCACATGTACATGGGAGGAGGCGACACAATCGTGGACTGGCAGCACCTCAGCGTGGGTTAAACTTACCTGAGGATTCTGTCTTCACACATTTGCTGGTAGGTTTCTAAGCCACTGTTATGTACAGCTGGAGAAAGCCGTGGTCTATCCTATGTCAGTTTTGTTTCATATTCAACCTGTGTACATGTATATCAGTGTCTGACATGAGGAAAGTATCCCCAGTTTCTCAGCCTTGAAACGCTTTGGGATGGAACCATTATATTTACATAGGAAAAGTCACCCATTTAGAAGAAGCAGGTCACGATCTGCACTTTGATGTTTCTCTGTTTTGCCGCAGTGCCATAAGGAGCAAGTAAAGGGAAGTTGCATTTAAAATATCAATCCCGAAATCAATGTTTTTGTTGGCATCTGTTATCTTATACGGGAATCAACGTTGTGTATGAATTGGTAGGATGGATCTTTTCTTAATAAGGTACATAGTGCTATCTAAAGCTGTCTGTAAGACATCAATGATGTCATCATTACAAATTATCTCATCTTTTGGCAGGTACCAGCTAAGTTTTCAAAGAGCAGCCAAGATCTGAAAGAAGTCGTGGTACAATCATGTTTCCACTTCCTCGAAGGTAATTTCCATTTTCTTTCCATTTGATTTTTGCTGTAGTCCCTTTCTTAGTCTATATCAGTATCTGTTCATTCTTATTGGCCAGTTGCAATGTTGTGTAAACAGTCCTTCTACATGTAGATCTCTGAAAAATGCAACTGAAATAATGAAGGTAAAGTTATTGAAAGTACCGTACTACCGGTAGTTCTTTGAAATTGGATAGAAGTCCTTTCAGTTGTGAGCTTGAAAGTTAGCATGGCTTGATGGTGGATAAATCAATTTCCGGCTATACAATGACCATAAAGACATATTTTATCTTCAAGCAGTTTTGTTTTCATCTTTTCCTTCAGTAGAATGAACATGTGTCTTTGACATGTTTGATTGATTGTGAAGTGCCTGCTAACTGAATAACTATATCCTGCACCTGTTTTCTCCGGAAATCTGTATGCAAAGAGTGTTTTTCCATGGAACTCTTCCTCTTCTGCTGTAGCCATGTGAATATCATTGATATCGAGTGTTTTTTTACCATGAAACTTGTTGAAGAGTAATCTTTCTCTTCTGCTGTGGCATTGTGAATATCATTTGTTTTCAGATACAGGGCTATGGGTCTTATTATTATTCTTGGTTTTTGGTAGCCATAACATGTTATGCTTTCAACTATGAAAGTGCTTGCACTCATTTGTATGCTTTTATTGGACTTCGCATTGATTGCCTGTATTTTGAAATGTCTATCTCTGCTAATGGCCTAGGACCGCCCAATCCACCAAACGAACAATGCGAGAAGCCATAGATTCTGAGAACGGCAATTCAGATGGACAACGGGCCAAGAGACAGCTTTTGAGAGCAAAGGCTCCTCCAGAGGAGATCATCCGAGACTGGAGCAACATGCCCTCAGAGATCCTGACTCACATATTTCAGGTATTCAGCATTGATACTAATGATAGGTTTGATAATGATCAAGAGAGATTATTAGGGGTGACATCTTGTGGAATACTTTCCAGGGCAGTCTGCCCCTACCATAGCTACTTGCTGATGACAGAATAACTGAAGTTACAGATGTTAAGATTTGAGAGTTGAAGTGTACAGTGGACTCTAATGAAAACAAAATTTTGGTATAAAGGATTGTTACTTCTTGTTGATTGTGGCTATAGCTAGTAGAGAGATTATTAGGGGTGACATCTTCTGGAATACTTTCCAGGGCAGTCAGTCCCTAACTTAGCTACTTGCTGATAAAACAGTCACTGAATTTACATGATCTTAAAGAATTGAGGGTTAAAGTATACAGTTACAGTAGACTCTAATGTCAACAAAATTTTGGTATAAAAAAAAAGATTGTTATTTCTTGTTGATTGTTAGCTTGGCACCCAGGCTAATTGATTGTGGCTTATACAAGTCATGTAGTTCACAAAACATGTCTATAATAACATACATTAATTACATGTGTAGGACATCTAGAAAGTTTGTTTGAAGCATTCTTTATTTATGAGAAGCTCAAATCGGCATGCAGGATGCTTTTCATTGAGGTCATGAGGCCCAGTGGTATAATGGTTCTAACTGTTATCCTATTTTTCCATCCCCTCAGTTCCTACCCTTATGGGATCGTGCCCGAGCCTCCCTGGTCTGCCGTCTTTGGAACAAAACCTTCCACCTGCCAGAACTGTGGCAGACGTTCACGTTTGAGTTCAACAACCCCAACACGTCCCACTTCAAGTCCACCCCTCCCCAGCTCATCCGACAGGTCCTCAGACGCCACGCACACCACCTACAGTCTGTCAGCTTCAAGGTAGGATACTGTTTTTCCTCTAACAGCGTGCGTACCCCTATTACATTAACATACACATCTGACCAAGGGAGCTGAAACATTCGAGGGGAAAAACCCTACAACATATACATTTCCTAGTTATATAGTCTAGCATTTCATCGGTTGTCAAGTTTCCAAGATAATCATATTATCGGTATCCCCAAATTGATTCTTTTGGAAACTTGCTGTATGTCTTGCATTCTTTTTTAAATTCTAGTATCATGAATTGTACATCCAACCAATCATTCCAAAAACTGCAAACACAAAACATCTCAACGTTATCTAACAATGGATAATTTTCTATAAATTTGACCTGCTGTGAATTTATTACTTTGTGTAGATTCATGTACATACAACATTACCGGGTTTGTTTGGAGCACACTTCTAACTTTCTAACCTGAAAATGAATACAGGCAGCTGGATGACTACCTCAGTAGGTATATTAGAAGTAACTAGAAGACAGTCCCTTAAAAGGACAACAGGGGAGTCCTCAGTCTGCTTGACTGCTCTGACGGATGTGATAAATAAAAATAATTGCCCTATTTATAACATAATGTGCTCATGTGTATGTATCAGGTTGACAGTAACAAGGAGTCAGCGGAAGCTGCCTGTCAGATCCTGTCCCAGCTGGTGAACAGTTCGCTGAAGACGCTGGGACTGATCTCCACGGCCAAGCCCAGCTTCCAGGAGGTCAGCAGAGAGGACTTCGTCACCGCGCTCACCGTCGTCTTTGTCCACTCCAAGGTTTGTCCACTAATCAGGCCATCTTACATCTGATGAAATAGATCATGATGCCTATTAATGCAAGTGGAAGTCTGTCTTTAAAGATACTAGTAGTAGACACTGAATTTCGTGTTTGTGATGAAGAGAAACCCGGACCAGAACTGTTGTCTAATTACCTCCGGGGGAGGAGACATCCTTCCGCGGAAGGGTTTTGTGAGAGATGTAGATTTTCATGTTCGCAGCTTTTTCTCACATTTGGGTGGACGGATTTTTTTGGGACTCGGTGTATGTTTTGCTATTGGGCTAAAGATGATGCACATTCTTTTCTGTTCAATGTATATGTGTCTTCGGGCGTGAAAATGGTGCCTTTTGGTGGTCCCAGAACACCCCTTTGAGCGTGAAAATGGTCGTGACTGTTGACCTTTGGCGTGTTTAAGATATTCTCGGTCTGGTTCACATATATGACCCCTCGCACAGAGGGGTGTCTGGTCTCGATAAATTCTTTGTTTAAAACCCTAGTTCTGCGGCATGCAACAATTGTTGTTGTGCACAAAATTCAACACCATCAACTATACATAACAAACAACATATAAAAATATACAATAAAAAGCCCGGAGGTATAAAATCTCAGATTTTACTTGTTTTGTATGATGTCATATAGATTAAGACTCAGCAAATAGCATATACTCACAACCTACTTGTAAGGAACAATGAATTTCCAAACTAACCACTCATAGAAATAAATTAATCACTGATTTCCATTCTGTGTATGCTGACAACATTGCTGCCATCTGTAGTCCCTGTCACAGCTGAGGGTGGATGACACACCGGTGGATGACCCCTCTCTAGCAGTGATGATCCAGAACAGCAGCGACTCCCTGGAACTTCTCAACATGACCAGCTGCCCACATGTATCTCCTAAAGGTATTTAAGTATTTATTTATTAGTTTGGCTGTTCAGCACGCCCAGCCAGGGCAGCCTACCCCTGAAGGTACTGTAAAAGATTTTCAACATTTGTGATGTGTAAAGTTTTACCTGTAAAATTACATTCATCTATGTTAACACCAGGGTGTTGCCATTGTTATTGATGTGCTGGAATTGTCAGGGTGCTAACAAGGTTTTATGAATTTAGGTATCCTGGCAGTGGCAGACCACTGTCAAAATCTGCGAGAGTTGGCTCTGAACTACACACTACTCAGTGATCAGCTACTTCTCACCTTATCAAGGTATGTCAGTGCAGCAGCACTACACTTTTGAGTGGCCCTTTTTGTGTGAAATTATGGAGGGAAGGTCTAATACAGGATGACATGTGTCTTTTTACTTTCTTTTTTAGGGTGTCAGAATACCTTTTTGTCTGTGCTTTCACCTTGTGTGTGTGTGGGTCTTTTATATATTGTGTGACACAGTAATGTCCTGTATCTCAATAACGATGTTGTTGTCTGTCCTAGGGAGGAGCATGCCACTCTGGAGCAGCTGCGGATTGACGTCATCAGCAGCAACCCCAACGAGATCATGCAGTTTCACCAGATCTCCAAGGAGAGCTGGCAGTCGGTCGCCAAGCACTCGCCCAACCTGACGTTGGTCATGTACTTCTACGTGCACAACGACGAGGACTTCGCGCCCTTCTTCCAGTGTGACACGCCGGTCACACACCTGTTCTTCGGTGCCTACGTCTCCAAATCGGCCTTGCGGAGAGTCGGGCTACACTGCCCCAAGCTGATCGAACTGGTGGTCTGTGCGAACGGCACGCAACCGCTGGATGACGAAGTGGTGTTGATCGCAAAGTCGTGCAAGAATCTTCACTCCCTCGGGCTCGGGGAGTGCGAACTGTCGTGCAGCGCATTCGTGGAGTTCGCCAAAATCCTGGGACCGAACCTGACAGAACTGAGCGTGATGGAGGAAGTGTTGGTTGGGGACAACAACTTTGACACCTATGAGGCGTACAGCGCAGTGTCCAAGTACATCGGGCGTTATTGGATGCCCGAATACATGCCCGTAGTCTGAACTGTGATACAAATGATGATGGATTCATCATATGAACACGAGTCCCCCCCGTGCTGCCTATGAGGAAACTCATACCAGCACTTGCCCTGAATGGAGAAATGGCATGTTTCCAACTCACTAGGAGGCATCTGTTGCAGTAAGGAAGAGATGTGCCATCTCTTTATGCAGTGGAACTGTGTGCATATTTGTTGATTTTTCTGTACATAGCTTGTAACAAAGAGGCAATGTGTTGTAAGTGTGTTTGAATGGAGATTTTGAAGTTGCTGTCTTTGCAGACGTGCCATTGTTTGTTGTGACTATTTTGTAAAAGGAAGAATAATTATTTAAGTGACATGACACAAACAAGGTAGCAATCCTCCTGAACTTAGTTTTTCCGTCTCATGAAACAGGTTGAAAAAATAGGTCTTAGTAGCAGCTTGGAACCACATTGGTGTGATATATATCCCATGTTTATTCCAATCAAAAAGTAGTAATTATGTGATTTACATCAATACTGGCCAACCTCTAGCACAAAATCAGACAGAGGTGGAAAACAAAATGGTTGTAAGCTGTGCTACTGTTATGTTTTTCTTTTGTATACTGCTGATGGTGTTCCATCTATACTTCTCTGTATAATACATACCATTTTTGTCTGATGGTCATGAGTAATGAATTGGCTGATGAGGCCAGAATAATTTCAAAATTGTGCCCAACAATATTGTCGGCCAGCAATATTTCTCTGGATAGAATATTTATTTGGCATCTAGTGATTGGAATGTTTAAAGCCTGCCCATTTAGGACAAATTAGCATGGATGGGTACAAGACAGGTAGATGTGTTTAGCTGTTTTTACAAGAGTAATTCAGTTTGGTTGTTCAAGTTTCTTAGTAAATTTGAAGGAGTGTCAGACAAAGAATTTCATATTCTAGAATTGTAGATGAACCTTAAAACATCCGGTCAAATAACTGACAATGGTAAGGTTTTGTACTGTTTTTATTGTCTTGTGTACATGCAAGAAACTAGGAAAATACAAGCAGAAAATACATCGTTTTCTGTGGAACGGTAAACATTAATAGCTGCTAGTGGTGATGTGCCTACAAGATACTCCACTTATCCATGATATGTACAGCTGTGTCATTGTCTTTACAAAGAGGTTTGTAATTGATATTTTGAACTGTCCTTGGTTGACTCTCTTGAAAGCTTTCAAAGATATGCCCTGTACATATTTTTGTAGTTGACAATTGGTACTTTGTAGTTTTGCCATATCTTGAAAAGTAACAGCACAATAGAACAGTGTCACAGAAGAATTTGTATCAGTTGATGTCTTGATGTGAACTAAATTACCATAGTTTTAGGAAGCAGAAGACCTGTCAGTTCTTGAAATGAAACATTGACGCAATAGTGGCTTGTTGTAATCAAGTATAAACTGGAATGAGCTGAAGTTGGCTGTTTTTGCTGTGGGAGGGTCCATTCCAAGTACCTGTGCGGGTGTCTTTTTCTTCAAATCTTTGAAATTAGGGAAGAAACATTTGAACTTTGTTTGGAATTCTACATACTTTCAATATCTGAATTTTTGTCAGTTTTGATGAATATTTGTGATTCTGAGGACTGTATTTTCATGGATTTTAAAACAATGACATCATACTCTTATATTCTTCAATTCCAAAAAATCTGCATGGTGATGTGGAATGGACTTGAGTATAGTTGTGTTATAGCAACACCTGGTGTCATCAAAGCTGATACAGATAAAAAGATTTGTACTCAATGGGGTAGAAGTAAAATGTGGGTTAAATTACGTACAGAGCCAGGCAATCATGTATTTTTGAGAGATTGAAAGAGATATTATTATGTACATGTATGTGAGATTGTACAGATAACGGATTTCCTAAATGTTTATATATAACCTAAAGGATTATACTTGTGTTCCTGTCAAGATAGACATCTTTCTCAGAGTGGGGACTCCTGAGGTTAAAAAAAAGTCACATTTCCTGATCTGTTGCTCATCTTTCCTTTGTAAATACTGATCTTTACAGGATAAAATGTATTTTGGGGTGATGCTACTTCTTGAGTTCACCAACCCAGTTGTGTCCATAGTGAAAGAAATTGCATATCCATAACAAGAATGCCCAAAAATTGTGGCAAGTTCCACATCTCGAACGAGGGTATATAATGTACTTTATTTCACATTGGATGCAAATGGGTTAGAAAAGATGCTTACAATAAAGGTCTTTGTGAAAAAATCAGGTTGTACGGTTTGTTACTGAATATTATGCTTCTTTTAGTGTTACACTTTGTCAAGGTAGATACTAGTGCATTAGTCTCTAAGCAGATGTTGGGGAAGTCATTGTTGTCTAACAAGCATCTACTAGCTTCTCCATCTTACTTAGCCTGACTAAATCTGCACTCCTAGTGGCCGGCCAGGTATTACACCAGCTACCCCGGGCCGACCGCTAGGAGCATAGATTTAGTCAGGCTACATCTTACTGCTCTTCTGTTGGTAGCTGTCAGAAAAGTGTGGCTGGTCAGCGTTGGCAGGAGAAAAAAGCCATGCATGTGACTTACTTATAGCTGTTGCCCGTAAGTAATGTCTTCTTTAAGTTACAGTGGCTGATAATCTAACTGGAATCTGTTGAAAGACTTCTGCAAGTCCTTCTTGAGTTCAAGGAACCCATGAGTTGCTGACGTAAAACTTTTTTCTAACAATCTTGTCATGCCTTCCTTCGACTATTTTTTTTTCACAGGGCCAGCCTTGGTTATATACTAATGTAGCACTTGGTTTAAGTCCTGATCTCTTGCTAAGAAGTTTAAAAGCATTCTTTACCATTGCCTTGCAGTCTACAGATTGCCTGGGAATTCTTGCTTTCTCCTTTGATCTAAACAGTATTCAACATTTCTCAATTACACTACTTGCAGTAAGTGTTGAGCTAAATGGACATCACAGAGTAGGGGATAACTTTTATAAACCTGAACCTAACCGCCCATTCAAAACTATACTGAAACTGCCTTGTCACTAGGCAAAACCTTTACTCAGCTATGAAATTTTGTGAATTAAGTGCACATAATTCAAACCAACAAACAGTATTCAATGCTCATTGCTCTTTATTGAAACATGTGGCATCACTACAAAGCATCTGGTGCAAAAGACAGTTACAAAATTACACATAGGACAATTCTTTCACAAGTGTGTTTGTTAAACTTTAAGGAAAGCTGGTCCAGGATAAATTCAATTCTGTTCATTTTTAAAGTGCTTTAATGCTTTAAACACTAGAAAAAGCATGCATTTTGTGAGGAATGTTTCAGCTGTTGCGTTGCTTTCTTAGAATCCACCACGCAGACGCAGCACCAAGTGGAGGGTGCTCTCCTTCTGGATGTTGTAGTCGGACAGGGTGCGGCCATCTTCCAGCTGCTTGCCGGCAAAGATAAGACGCTGCTGGTCTGGGGGGATGCCCTCCTTGTCTTGGATCTTGGCCTTGACGTTCTCGATGGTGTCGGATGGCTCAACCTCAAGGGTGATGGTCTTGCCAGTCAGGGTCTTCACGAAGATCTGCATATTTCTGTTGTCTGAAAGAGGTTACAAGAAATAATCAAAACATGTGACAAGGATTAACAAAGGAATTCGTCCTTTTGTTTAGCTTCCTAGCTTCCCACATAATAGTAAGTAAATTATGCATGGCTGTCTCAAACTGACTAAAATTATATGGAAGGAGCCATGGGAAATTGAAGTCTTTTAACATAACACTTTGTGAAAAAAAATCATTTTGTCGTTCTTACTAGTGAATGTTCGTGTTTTGGTAAAAAAAATCTCGTTCAAAGTCAATTTGTGCAAACAAAATTCAGAGCAAAACACGTATTTGCGTCAGCCGCTCTCCAGTCATAAAAAAGTGCAAAGAACACTAAAATAAATGCTCTGTTTAGCCCAAGTTCATAATAGTTCAATGTTGTAACTATACAAGCAGAATTTCATCGGACACACTTGCTGGAAGTCCAAAAAGGAACTGCGCCACGTACTAGTAATTTCCGCCAAGTCATTATGTCAGCGTGGGGACGCTACTCTCAGGAAGCGAAAATTTGTCACGTACACCCTTGGTTACAGCTGTTTTGTAACTTAAATCTAACAGCAACGAAAATGCCTCAACATTTAATTCACAGAAACTGTAAGATCTTCGTAATTTCTCGAATAAAACCCAAAATTTCGTAACTATATCCTACGCATCAAGAAAAATTAAAGATGGCGACCGGACAGGAAGCTTGAAGGTCGATTGTTGTCTGATTTCCTGACAGAAAATGATCCCCAATCTACAAATATATCGTCAGAAAAGGAGTCTTAAACATACTGAAAACATATTCTACTAAATAGGTCGATTTTTCCTTACTTACCGTCAAGTAAATGAAGAGGAAATGTACGATGCTTTCTCACTGTTTTTCAGGAACAAATGCTGAGCAAGAAATTTCCCGTACTTTATAGTTTGTGATCTTTTACTCATATATCCTGCTGCAGTACAAGAAAATAGTGCATGTAAAATACGGTCTATTCCTTTTATACTTAGATCTTTTTACAAGAACCATCAGAGTGAATTCTTGATATATTAATAAGATGTCAGGTATATACTATATCGAAATATCATAACGTAATCGACAGGGAAGAACGCAGGTGTGTCGCAATAATATTTCTTTTTGCTCAGTGATACGGGCCCGAACTATTACGTATTCTATTATGTTCTAGAAGGTTCCCCTAAAGCGTCATGATTCGTCATTGGATATTTCTACGCTGTACTTCCCGTATAGACCAATCAGAGCTGTCCTTATAAAACATTATTTAGCTGATACCATACACTTTAGAGGGGTGTAATCAATATCTTATATTATATCACTATAGCATGTATACCTATATTATGGTACATTTATTTTGATAACGTATTTTTAAGCTATAAATTTTGGGTTTCTATTGTAGCTATATCAAAGTTTGATAAATTGGTGGAAAATACACACCCTGTACACCATGATTTCGTGGTGAGATAGTGAGACAGCCCAACGAGCTATCAGCCAGTCAGAGCGTTCCACGTTCTGGGCCATGCCGGGGAAAGGTGAGTTTCTCTTCCTGGTTATTTTAGTGCCGATTTTATAACCCAAACCTGTATTCTTGCTACATTTCGTTCACTACGCGTTGTTCGTTTATTGAGTCGGGAAACCACAGGCTCTGCAATCGGCTAGGTAAGAATTCGGAGCGTGTTGAAAGGGGAGGCGTTTTTCACATGTGGTGACCCCTCCCCATTGACGGCCTCCCCACATGTACATGTGCTAATGATATCAGTATGCATTGTCATGACCGTGGGGAGGGGAGGGGGTGGATTTTTAGGACAGAGATCTGTTTTAATGTCGGCTTTATAAGAATATGTGCAAAGAACGAAAACATCACGTGGATTTCCATTAGAATATGAAATTCACTGTGGGATTTTTGGCATAAAACACAGGAAAAAATTATATCAGTTTTTAATATTTGTCAATTTCAAATTCAAGTCTTATGAAAATTCTTGTAAGAAACTCAATTCTTTTTTTATTGAATATTGCACTGATATGTAATCATTATAAAACCCCACATTTACTTATTGCTTGGCAGTGTGGCGGATATTGGATCATTTCTGTGTAGTTGAAATAATTTTGTATCCAAGGCCATATACTTTTTATTATCCAGGGCCATATAGATTTATTATAAACTACCATAAAGGTCCATATTCCTTGATTATGTTTTACAGTTGCATTTTAGTGTTATGTCCATGAGACTTCCGCAGGACATGAGGAAAGTATCTAAGAACGCAATTTTCTTGTTGTCAGAGAATGTATGATATTTGCACAATGTGAACAAAGGATTTTGTACTAGTAGCATGTCGAGAAAGCCAAGAGTTGTGGCAGGTGTAAGAAAAAGATTTGGTAGAAGTACTAATTCCCAATCCCGTTAGATCATGAAATGGGAGAGGGCGATTTTTAGGTAATCTGTGTAACTTATCGATGTGGGCACTGCCACAGACTATTATATGGGAAGGCAGAGGAAACAGTACAAGTGACTTGACCAGATAACTGTTTCTTCTGCATTTCCAGACAATAGAGCTAATTGGAAGTCAGTGCACATTTGTACCAGGCACTGTATGTTTTACAGTACAGGTGACCACAATCCATGTTCTTTGAAGTGTGGGTGTGGTCACTGTGTATGGGGTTGGGTAGACAGCCAGGCTACACTTTGCGTATTTGTCTGTATAAGCAATGGAAATTCAGATAATGGAAGAACAGGTTTGGTATGAATTACTAGTCGCATATGTACATTCTTTTCCACCTGCCTGGGCTAAAATTTCAGCTGTGCTGGTAGAGTTACAGTACTATCATTGAGAGTAAACCATTCAATCAAAGCAACAGCCTTACAGGTCCAGTTGTGCATACAATACATGTATTGGAGCTCCCCATTTGTCAAACATGTAATGTTACAGTAGTTTGAGTGTGTTGAGCATGTGTTGTAAGATAAAGATATCTCACAGGATATCCAATTGATAAGATAGAATGATATCCTGTTCTGTAGAGCCGGATTCATCTGTACTGTTATTCTAGTCCACAGCTTTAGTGGATTGATAAAACAGCAAAATTATAATATACATGCACTAGTATAATGGCCTCCTGTCCCCATAAACATATTGATATATGCGCATTTGCAGACTGCAATTATGTAAATGATGAGATAACCTATACACCATGCCCCAAATACTAGTAAGTAATCCTTTGTCCTATACATGTACATGTATTACAATGACATCGATGAGTATCTACCCATATGTAGTACAATGTCTATACATAGACAATTGAATATAATCTTTGTGTCATCTGTGAGAAAATGCCATGTGGGTTATACTGAGCAACCATTTACAATTTAAGGGGCTAACGCTTTATATATTACCCAGCACAGAAAAGAAACATTCTATCATTTTTGATAATTTTATTCATTGCAACATTCATCAGCATTGCGTATAAATACAAGGCATTTGTTGGTAATGTAATATTGTAGAGTTGTCCATAACAGTTCAGATACTAGTAAAACATGGGTGCTGTTGGCAGCTGGAGTCAGATATTCATACACTATTCCTGTGGGATATCCATGTATATCTGCGGGTGATCCCATTTGAGCTTAAAACAATACGCACATGACATGGTCTTTTGGTGGGTATGAGGTGCTGAAAATTTAATGCATCATCTATCACATGGTCGTTATGGGGTTACCAATTATGTAGACCAGAGTGACTTTTTGTGATGATGTACCTTAAAACTCATAAGATATACGAATATCCTGTCCCTTTGTCAGCCTTAAAACATAGAAATTACCCTGTATGGAAAATTTATGTGTGCACCTGCCAGTGGAAATCCCTTGAGAGGAGGGGTGCCCAATAAAGGGATAGACCAATGAAGACAATTAAAACACAACCCATCATGATAATGTCAAAACATGCATATAATTTTCACACATCACATTTAGGAGCTCATGATACTCCAACCTTTTGTATTTCTATGACATGAATATGTATTGTTGTAAGACATTCGCAGACTCTGGAATTTTAAGTGATTATACCAGACCACTTTGTACATGATATCCTGTTGTGCAGAGAGAAAACATCAAAGAATGTTACCAGCTTTGAACAAGCTGTGTGGTTGATATCTACTTGTAGTGCACCTCTATAGTGTTTGTCTTGTTTTTGTTCCAGTATCAAACAAGATGCTCCTGAGATTGTCATTGGTCGCTCTGTTGCTGCTACAGCTGGGCTGGTCTGCCCATGCCCAGGATGAGGTAAACGTCCACACATCATTTCTTAGAAACTCAACTTGAAATTCAAGTACATGTATTATGCTGTACTCTGCATTCTAGAAAGTGGAATGGGCAAACAGTTTGGCTAGATATGTAGTTGAAAAAGAAGTACAGGTACATTGTACTAGTAATGAAAGTGACACTATAGAAAACCAATCAACCCGCCAATATACACTGGACTGGACATAACAAAAAGCTAGTCCTAAAAATCTATATACATTGTAATATATTATCTGTTTGGAGAAGTTCTGAAGTGTTCCCTTCTGTGCAGGAGACCATTGAGGTTGAAGAAGGAACAGAAGAAGCAGAACAGCCAGAGGAAGTGAAGCCCTTGTACAGCCCACCTACCGCTACTGGAGAAACTTTCTTCACCGACCATTTTACCAGTGAAGAGTCCTTCAAACAAAAGTATGTTTCTCTACCTGTCAGAAATATACAAATAGAACATTTACAGTTACAACCATTATTTTGAAAGTTCATTTGTGAAGTCATTATGAAGAAAGTTTAAGCTATAATTTCGAACACAAAATGTGGGTAAGTCTAAAATCTTGTGTCAGATATTACAGTTAAAACTTGCTTCATTATGTGTAAGCATTATCTGACTGTCACATTCCTCAGAACTATATGTCTGTATTTCTGTACATCCCAACAGTTTTAATGTTGTGTTGGTAGATGGGTGCTGTCTGAAGCTAAGAAGGAAGGTGTGGCTGAGGATATTGCCAAGTACGATGGGAAGTGGGCAGTGGAAGAACCCGAGGAACAAGCCATGAGTGGAGACCTTGGGCTGGTGCTGAAGGTATCATCATTAAACTTTGTGTACAGAAATAGTAGATGTTCCAGACTAGTGAAGTCTTGAAAGAAAAGTATTTGGGAAAAAGTTAATTGATATGAAGGACGTGCAAAGTTCGTAAAACTTTAAGAATCATATCATTTAGTGTCCAGAATCACATTTCAGTCATACGATGCTTCTAAACAGCTTCAGTCTTCAAATATTCACTTGAAAATGTCTCTGCCTTTTTCAGTCTCGTGCTAAACACCATGCTGTTGCTGCCAAGCTAGACAAGCCGTTCAAGTTTGATGGCAAGCCTTTAGTGGTGCAGTAAGTATGTCCTCATTGGACTTGGGCACTGTTGTAAGAAAAGAATGGAACATAAGATTTTGTAGCATTTTAGACAATCTCTATACATAGGTTGTTACTTCAGATAGGCGTAACTACTCTTCTATAATGCCTTGCTGTTACTTTTCGCCAGATACGAGGTGCGTTTCCAGAAGGGTATGGAGTGTGGAGGAGCTTACATCAAGCTGCTGTCAGATGTGCCTGGTCTGGACTTGGTGAGGACTCTTTTATCTAACTATATTCACATGAGTGAAATAAGTCTTGATTACTTGTCATGATTTACTATAATTATCTAGTTCCTTTCAAAAGTACAGACAGTTGGTGTTTATCATTGACTCTTTGACGTATTAGACACTGTAATATACTTGGAATGGTTTGAAAAAAGTTGTTTGTATGTTTGCGAAACGCAAAAGATGGGATTTTCAGAACCTATTGATTGACTGTACTTTCTTTCACGCAACAGAAAAACTTCCAGGATAAAACGGGTTATACCATCATGTTTGGGCCTGACAAGTGTGGGGTGGATACAAAGGTAAGACTGTATTTATATCATATTTATCTTGTGTGCTATGTAGAAGGTACAAGTCTGTGTAGAGACTGTGTAAAGGCTGACAATTCTTGTAAGTTGTAGTTCAAAGGGTTTGGTACCGGTAGTGTCTTTGGGACAGGTATTTAATATTACAATTGAGCTTATCTGTCCTCTGTTTTGTCTTCAGATAAAGACATTTTACAGTATATGTACATTCAAGTGATTTTTTCGGAAACTCCATCCTACTACATGTTAGCCGTTTAAAGTCGTATAAAGCAGTGACCTCTTCTTTCCACAGCTGCACTTCATCTTCAGACACAAGAACCCCAACAACGGTACATACGAGGAGAAACACGCCAAGAAACCCACCATGGACCTGGTCAACGTCTTCACAGACAAGCAGACACATCTCTTCACCTTAAGTAAGGCTATAAGCAAGAAAGTTAGCAAGAAAAAACTTAGTGTATGTATTTGACATTTTGAAATTGTTTCTGTAACAGCACATAAGTGATACTGACTGTAATCCTCCCCCCCTTCCAGTTGTGAACCCAGACAACAGTTTTGAGCTGCTTGTGGACCAGACTCTGGTGAACTCTGGAAGTCTCCTACATGATGTCAGGTACTGTTGTGTTGTTTTATCTCTCAACATCCTCAAGACCAACCTTCTCTCTACTGATCAATTATCATGACTGTGTTAAAGACAAATCTTGATAAGTGGTTATCAAAACATGTCTTTTAATATGAATTGACAGATTTTCTATATTTTGACAGGTGTTAATTGTTATAAGCTATTGGCTATGGGATGAGTATCCTGTGTGTAGGAACTTAATCTAAATTGAGTGATTGACAGTAGAATGTTGTTTGTCATGTCCAGCCCTCCAGTCAACCCACCACAGGAGATTGAGGATCCTGATGACAGTAAACCTGAGGACTGGGATGAAAGGGAAAAGTGAGCCTAGCTTACATTGTCACATTTTGGCAACTCCTCAGGAGCAAAGCTATTTCCATATCAGTGAAATATTTACCTGCACTGGGTTATAACATCACATTCTCATTGTGCAAATAATGGTAAAATTATGTATTTTCTCTCAGCTTGCTGCAATTATGATGAAATACCCTTTTTTATCAAATGTATACTGGAATGTACCTTGCTGAATGATGGTTTGTTCTACCTACAGGATCCCAGACCCTGATGCTACTAAGCCTGAAGACTGGTAAGTCTGGATTGAATGTTAGGAAAACAAAGAATGGTTACATGCTGGTTATATGACGGCACATCTTGTTTTAAAAACTTTGGTAGTGACAGGTACAAATTTTGTTTTAAATGACCCAAAGTCCCTGCTTCTCCTGTCATGTTGGAGATACTACGACTGTGTTTTCTGAACTTGAGATACATCCAAAAGAATGATTCATCCATACTACAGGTTATAGACTGTGCACACATTTGTGACTAAGACTGATCTTTGCAAGGAACAAGTCACAAAGAATTAGCATAAAATTGATTGTTTTCTTCTCTGTCACGTGGTTTACAGGAATGAGGACGCCCCGAGGAAGATTGTCGACCCTGATGCCACGAAGCCCAGTGGCTGGCTGGACGATGAAGAGGAGTTTGTCCCTGACCCCAATGCTGTCAAACCAGAAGACTGGTGAGTGTTATAGTACTTAGATAGTAGATCACTTCAGCCAGGTACATGTTGTCAGATCTGTTCCAGTTGAGGCTGCTCATCACTTAAATCGTCATTTAAGGCTTAAGTGGAAATGATGAAGTGTTTGTGAAGTTTATGCACAAAGCCATACCACCTTTAGAATATGAAAGCTAAGACATGTCAAACAACAAAACAGTCAGATACAGATTTCTCTTTCACGGATGACCCCAAAGTCCCTGCCCCTCTGTCTGTCTGTGTCTGAGGGATTTAAGACTTTGGTACAACATTTTCCCAAGACCTCGGAGATTAGACGTCGCCTTGACTGTGTCTTACGCTCTTCAGAACTTGGGATACAACTAAAAAAAAATTCAACCAGTTAATGCGTACAAAATATGGAAAAAAATGTCTTTAGAGTGTTAGCTTGGCAAGGCTCATCCTTTGATGTTATATATGTATATTTTGTCATTTGTTTGTTCATCTGTTTTATAGGGATGATGAAATGGATGGTGAATGGGAGGCTCCTCAGATAGGTAGGTGTCCATCAAATCTACACATTCTGTTACAAAACTTGTATTGTCTTTGCTTCTGTTCTTACTAGCATGAAGCTGACTTCAGATAATAACTCTGCATGCTTACTTCAATGTACATGTAGTGTAATAATTTAAGTGAAGCCAGTAACAGTTGAAATTTGGGACTCCATAGTATAACATCAACTTGAATTGTCCTTATAAATATACTTGAGTATTGCCCTGTCCAAGGTGTCAAATTCCTGCCTGTCTTGCATACTGCACATGGCAGTCGGGGCCAAAGCTTTGGAAAAGTAACAGCTGACTACTTTTGTTAGAGGCATGTCACTGCATATATGCTTCATAACGTAGTCATCTTACAAACAATTTTTAATATCCACCCACTACACTACTCATGTTTGTCTTCCTTACATGTAGCTCTAATGTGTATTGTGGGTCACCTTTAGATATGAGAAGGTAAAACTGAAATCCATGTTTTCCCCACCCAGAGAATCCCAAGTGCGAGGCAGCCCCTGGGTGTGGGGAGTGGTCCCCACCCATGATTGACAACCCTGAGTACAAGGGCAAGTGGAAAGCACCCATGATCGCCAACCCCAACTACAAGGTAAGATCTGTAGTAATTTTGTCAAACAGTGTTTAACATATTAATATGTAGCACTTCCTTAGAAGTAAGTAAGAAAAAAAGAGCATTTTCACAGCTCAACTGCATTGTTAACTATTTTACTAAGACAAGGTTTATACATTTTGCACACTTTTATCTCTACAGGGTATCTGGAAGCCCAGGATGATTCCCAACCCTGAATACTTTGAAGACCTCAGTCCCTACGCCATGACTCCTATTGTAAGTCATTCTTCATGTTGATTTGCTAGCTATAGTCACACTTAAAGATTTATGTTTTTTGCTATAAATTCTATAAGGGTTGTGAGTTTGTGTGTAATCTGATTTGAGTTACAGGCCTTTCTCTTTGAAATTAAGTGTTAGAACATATTTAAGGAAACACTTAAGGGAGATCTTGAATACACTGTTGAGAGATTTTCTCATGTGTGTTCCCAGGGTGCAATAGGCCTGGAGCTGTGGTCAATGACAGAGGACGTTCTGTTTGACAACTTCATCATCACTAACGAGAAGACGGTCGCCGACGACTGGGCCAAGGCTAGCTGGAAACTCAAGAGCCACGAAGAAGCCAGGGAGAAGGCTGCTGTAAGGGGACTTTTCATGTACCATTTTCATGAAATATCATGTTTGTGCAGTTTAATGGGTCAGGTGCAGTCAATATGCAAATCGGATAACAAACAAATGTTCAAACAAGTTGTGTGGTGAATGTTCAAGTGAATACTAGAATGAATTGTGAATATCATACCTATAAATGGGTTTGATTTTACCAGCCTTCATGACTGTAACTTACACATTTAAGTAACTTGTACAGTTAGTACATACATGTAGAAGATGTAAGACAAACACTTTGGATCTTTTACTTTGAAAGAGATAGGTCTATTTCTGGACCAAGGAATGATGTTTGTTGGTTGAATTTCTGTTGTTTTTTTTCCAGCAATCCTTCATAGAGTCAGTGGTGTTTGCTGCGTACGAGCGTCCCTGGCTGTGGGTTGTGTACATCATGGTCGTCGCCATCCCTGTGATCCTGTTCATCCACTTCTGCTGCCCAGCCACGGTGAGAACACATGCAACGTCTCGTGTCATGAACACAAAGGATTGCTCAAATTGTCCCTATGTACCACACCTAGAGTTTCTAACATACTTAAGTTTCTAACACACCTCCTTCCTTCCTTCCTAGATGCCCAAGAAGAAGGCTGCTCACCCCAAGAAGACAGATGCCATCTCTCCAGACGACAAGGTTCCTAAGAAGAAGGCAGATCTGAATGCCAAACCAGCTGAGCTGGGACAAGGAGACGCTATGGTAGGATTTATAACTTAGGAGCTCTTAGATGTCAGGCTATGCTGATAAAGCTATGCATGTGTAAAGCCTGAATATCATTGTTATTGATAGAAGCTATGAACAGGAAATGAATGGATGGAAAGATAGATGTTTGGATGGAATGATTAATGATTGGATGCTTGAAGTGGATAGGTAGGGCTAAAGTTTTGGAATTGTTAGATGAGATAGTGCTGAAAATGTGGAAATAGAAGCAGCATGTTGAACTGGTTTCAATACAAATCTATCGATATGAAGAAACTGTGAACCTCACCCTTCAGGCTGAAGAGGACCAGGAAGAAGCAGCAGCTGATGAGGAGGCTGAGGGTGAAGCTGGGGAGGAGGAGGAGGAGGCTGAGGAGAAGGGGGAGGAGCAGGAAGCTCCTGAGGAGGACCAGGAGGAGAGGAAACCAAGCAAAGCTGACCTGGAGGCCACAGAACAGGTAACATAACATCACAGTTCAGAAACATGGCCAGAAAATGTAGTGTTAGCTACTTCACTATAGTACATGACTGTGCTACAATGTAACAGAGTTGATGGCATTTAGAGGATGAAGAAAAAGTTTTGTTGGTAACTTTTGACTCCACTAAGAACTATAAATCTATCAATTTTTGGTGGTATTGCCTTCACACTCCTGTAAATTAGGCAAAATATGCTGATTAAAGGATTGTAGGTACTGACACTTTGCCTTTTTACCTTTCAGCCTGAGGCATTAGCAGAGGAAGGGTCGCCAAGGTAAGTTATGTGGTTTGTTCTAGACAATAAAGTAGTCTATGTTTTGATTGTGTGAAATTGTATGATGTAGAAACCCGAAGGCTTCTCATGAACAAATAGTAAGTAAACTGCTCAACTGAAGTTAAAGCATTTGGTGGTGGTTTTAAAATTATCTACAAAGTGACCCTCACTGCATGCAGTCAGTCAGTCACTCTCTACATTGTCATCCATCCTTACTGTCTTGCAAAGGTAGGTGTGCAGTGTAATGTCAATGTCTGATCACTAACAAGTTGTCATCTGTGTCCTTCCAGAACATCTGCCAGGAAGCGTAAGGTCAGGAAAGACTGATGATGGGCCAACCTTTAGACATTATCAGGGATGTGAAACTGCCAGGGGCAGGGGGCATTTCGCGCAGAATGCCCAGTCCGATATATTAGACTGAAATGATGTGCATTATGGAAACCTGTGCATCTGCTGGTGTCATCTGCGAGACAGTGGCTCGTAACTTCTCGACTTGTCTGTAGATCAAGAAAATGGCATTGGGTAATAAGATCAGCCTCTCTTGCCCCTTCCCCTTGCAGATGACACTGACAGATGCGTATATTATGTGTTACATTGTACATTTCCTTGAGAATACCAGGAACAACTGTAAAAACTTTGTTTGTACTTCTGCACTTCTTATATCACTATCAAGTTGGAGTTTTGGAGCAAGTGTCAGTAAAACTTGTTGACATTCCTCTTTGTTGTCAAGTTGTTTTTTTAGTTACTTGTTTTCACTGCAGGTTCAATGTTATATACAAACAGTGCCTAAACACAAGGTTATCTTGAGTTTTGTATATTTGATGATGAAGAAAAATGGAGGAATGTACAAAAGACTTGTGCTGCTTATACTACTAGGTAGTAATTAAATGAAGTAATGATTATGTTTGCATGCATTGAATTTGTAGGAGTAAATATAGGCAAGAAATTGGTGATTGAGAAAGTTGAGTGTTTTCCACTGTATTTAGTTTGACTGTATGAAATGATATTGTAAAAAGGAAAGAATGTGTTTAGTTCAGTGTTCTACAGTCTACTGTAAGTGCTTGAATCTGCTATTGGATGGGTTGATGCCCAAATACGGCTGTGCTTTAACATGGCTGCGTACATGGAAGGTTGTATACATGTAGGACCTGGATATAGACTTCATCCCTTGTTTAGCTTCTTCCAGGAGTAGCTGTAGACTTCACATTGACTAGTTCTTTCATAGTAAGGAGTAGAGATTTCTGTAAACCTTGGTCTTAGAACAAAGCTGCAAGAATGTGTAAAAGTCATTCTTATAAGGTTCAACCTATAGATGCAAACTCATGGGGTAGCTTTTTTTACCATGCAAATTGATTTACATGTATGTAAATGAGTGATGTAAAATGCTATAATTGTAGACTTTGATTGTATACATTGGTGATTTTCTAGCAGTGTTGTGTAGACCATATCTGTATATCACTGTTGAATGTCAAAATTGACATTGTAGGCAAAACTACTGAAGAAACAAAAGCATATTGGAACTGGTAAACACTGCAAGTTGTAGTGTTCTTTTAGATGATATGTTATAAGAAATCTTCCCATCTATGATTGTAGCTTTCAAAGGCAAGGAAGAACAGCCATAACAGACATATGGGGTGTTTGCACTGTGACATAAGCATAGTCGGCCATGCTGGATGTTTAAACCTAGAGTTGCCAGGTAAAGTTGTATATGTATTGACATTATACACATGTTTATTTGAAGGACTATCTCCCACCAGTATGGACGTACCATATAGGTACTACAGAAACCCCAACATAGCCAACTACTGTACCATCTTGAATACAAAAGCAAATAAATAATCCGAGAGTGCTGCTTGTTGAGTACATGTAAGCAATGGTTGTGGCATTACTGTGTAACTGGTCAACAAATTCCTAACTATTATACTTTCACCAAAGATTCATAGTAAACATAACTGGGAAGAAAAAGGAACTATGAAACATTACCAGACTTTTCAATTGAACCATCATGTTTTTCCCTGTAATACATTTCCTTGTCTTGAAATAAATTACCCTAAAGTTACCCGTAACTGCAGTTTTTATTCTGTGCATTCATGTAGTCAAGAATACTTTTTCTGTACAAGACGTTTACAGTAGATAGATACAATTGACTTGAAAAATAGAAGTTTGTTTTAAGTGCATAATCAATGCATGTAACTGTGGCATTTTGCTTATGGTACAGATTGATTGTTGAGATAGGTGCTTTAATGTCAAGTTGAAGACAGCATCTTTATTCCTGTAAGTTTTTGGTCTGAATAATGGAAATGATCTGAGGTGTTTGGAGTATCTCCTCCCAGATGGAACGGTTGGTGGGGCTGGTTCCAGGTGCAGGGAGGGACTGGAGAGACTTCAGAGTTGCTGTTGCCACGTGTGGAGGGCCTTGCAGTAGACCTAACACATGAGACAGAAGCTGGTCAAACGAGTACTGGTCTTCCCCAGTCCTATGTCTGGAAAATAAAAAGAATGGAGATACTGTTAATGAGAAGTAACGTGCCAAAATTTAGGTGATGAATAGGTCAAATTCTGAGTCCATAACATCACTGCAGTATCCAATATTGTCACCAGGGGGCATGATAACCCTACCTCCAGGTTCTGCCCTGCTGTGCCTGTTCCATCACCACCATGTCCTTCCCCCACTCCACTAGATATGACAGATATGCCTTGTAGAAACTGAAGTAGATAGCAGCCACCTTCACCAGTAATGAAGTCTGCACCTGAAACATGAACCTGGAAGAAGACAAGACTACATGAATGAAGAACAACTTCAAAATGAAAAAAAAAAAAACAGATCATGCATTATAAATCTTATAACAGTTGGCAAACGACAGTCGTAAGGAAATCATAACAATGAAAATTATGTTATGAAAATGTGCTGATTCAAAATCAATGGGACATGTACCTGTTATGTCCTGTTTGTTGTAACACCCACTGGAGTAAGAACTTGCTGATTGGGTTGGATTCTACATCTATATTGGGTCCAGCTGACGTTGTTTCATGTGTTTCCACACTCAGGACCATTGCAGTTAAGACTGTCTCCTGCATAAAACAATATCACAGGATGAATGGTGGAGTCACTTACCTGTTACAGTTGTACATGTACAGTACTTGGATATACACTTGTACCGGCATTCAGAAACATTCAACCAGATTCAACAAACAAAACACTTGTTGCTATCTATCTATCTATTATCCTGAAAAATGTACTCACCCATCCTTGCTGGTGTAGAACAATTTCCTGCAGTTTTCTACCAATGGCTTGTTTCGTTCTGGAAAAATACAAAAATTGTCACAGAGCGATTTTAACCTTAACCCTTTACCTAGTCCCATCCTCATGATTTCAACCTAAACCTGCAGCTAAAAAAATCTCAAAGAAAATGTTTGTGGCCTGATGATAGTAGTGACATCTGTATGTTTATGGTGTCCAGTCTCTGTACCTTTGTGTCTGTGCACTTTCTGCAAGATGTAGGTTTATGAACTGGAGGAGAAGTGAGGCATCTGTCTCAACTTGGATGTCCCGGCCCTGGCAGCAATCATTGGCAGGACCTTTTATAGAAATAAGAAAGATACACATAAGATAACTAATACATGAGTGTCTGCGGGAAAGCTTAAACTTCAAGTATCAGTACAATATGGGATATACATGTTAGATATGACAACTGAGCAGCACATACATACCTGAATGGAACAAATTGTTGTGGTTCGTGTTTAACAGCTCTCTCATGTGGCCAACAAGCTGTACTGCAGACTGAAGCTGGGAGAAGGCAACAGCATCCTGAAAAACAAAATATTTCACTTTTATCTTTTAAAGAAAAATTGGCAACCAACGTACACAGTCCACATAAAAGACTGAATATTATAAATTTGGGACTATTGTGAAAATAGAGCTACATGACGAAGTAAAAAGTTACCTGTGTTTGGCTCTGTCCACATCTTTGTAAGACTACAGAGTACAGCATTGGAGGAAGATGGGAGTTTTGCATTAAAGCCTGAAGGATAAACAGTAAAATGCAAATATGTCTGTGATATTTCACTTTCACTATGATGACAAAAATAGAAAGCGATTTACAAGAGCTGCATTGCCTTTGCTCACAAGGTAATGTTATAATTTGGCAAAATTGATTTTACAAAACAGGAAAAATCTACATACTTGATCCACAAATTGTTTGGCATCTCCAAGAAGTTGAAGAGAAAACTGCTGATGCCCCAGTGGTGATGCTTCAGTGCTGGCCAGCACTTTTAGCTTCCTGTCAAGTCTCTCAGCTATTTGAGGTTTTGATGTAACCGTGGCATAGGCCTACAGGAAGGATATTAATTGCACAACACTACACTAAAATGATTGTAAAATGTTACATAGACTATGTATTGATAGTACAGTCTAATCGTTAAACATAATAATATCATAGATTTGTTTTCAACGTTGGTAATAATATAACAGCAACAAAGTGCATTAAAAATATTATTTACTAACATTCATTCAAATATAAGTTACATCTTACCTGTTCAAAGTACCTGGCCCAACCATACGCTCTCTCCAGGTCCTCCCTGGTCCAGTCAGCAGCACCTGTTCCCCGTGCAGATTTAAGTATATCCAGGAAGATCTGTGCTTTTTCCACCAACTCATCCATAGTTGTCAAATTATGTATGATTTTGTACATAAATTTGTAACCTCCAAAATTCAACCTCCCTTCTATATCCAAGCCCGAGCCTAGTACATTTTGATAGAATCAGAAGAAACAGGCGTCCTTTTCAGTTCCCATTGCATGTTTCAGTTGCTCTTAAACTTCTGTATTAAGAAATTACATATCTATACGACAGTGTTTCTGCACTAATCTGTTTTTCGAACTGACCGCCATATTTCCCGCGATGACTGTACCACACTTATTCTGGGGGACCGGTGAGGTTAATTCATATAACATAAACAGCAAGTAAATCTGTCAAAATATTTTTCTGAAGTTGATAACTATATTTTACAAAGATATGTTGAATTTTTGATCTTATGGAATTCTTTCGTTTTTATATCGAAGCAATATTGCTGCTACTGTAATCCAGGGAACCCTCGCCTACAGTGAAACATTCCATTTCACGCGGAGCATGACGGTACACAAATACCTGCCAAAATGGCGGATTCTGCAAAGTTTGAAACAGACTTTGGTCCATTTTCTTCGTTTAGAAGCTGTTTATAAAAGGAGAAGCTATTGCAAACAAGCAGGTAAAGTTAGTACCGTCCATACGCTACCTATGAGACAATTTTCATTGAGTGAATAATTCGCTTTACAGTGAAATTCGTTTTTTCCTAGCTGATCGTACCGCCCTCCCCAGTATCGAACCAGGGCGGGGACCGGTCCGCTTTGTAAAATTTCTCAAAATTTTGTTGCTGCAAACTTCGGTCAGTGAAGTGATCATTTAGGATGGCGAAGTCTCAACAGAAGTACAAGCTTTCGGACAAAAACAGACAGTAAGTAGGAATCTTGTGAATTTGTACTATAATATAAACATAGTATAAATTTTATTAGCCTGTAGCTAGGTAGCAGATGTCTCTTGCATGTAATTTTCCGCACGGCATTCCCTGTCCCAAGGGACTACGTAACTACATGTAGTGACACTGGAAAGTAACAAAGGGTGGCAAACAATGCAAGACAATTTCTCTTATGTGATAGGACTATCCTATCACATTAGGAGTCTGTGACATTAGGAATTTTTTTTCTATACTTGAACCCTTGAAGGCCTAGGCTATTGAGGAAACCTAAAGATCAGCTCCAGGCGCATTAAAGAATTGGCCTACAAGACCTATGTACGCCCCATACTTGAATATGCGGCGACAGTCTGGGACCCTCATTCCCAACAAGACATTGATAGGCTAGAGGCAGTTCAGCGCAGAGCAGCACGTTTCGTGATGAGACGTTACAGGCAAACGTCAAGTCCCACAGAAATGCTAGAGGACCTGAACTGGCCCAGTCTTCAGGCCCGAAGAAAGACAGCCCGACTTGCCATGCTATACCGCATACAGCATAATATCGTCTGCACAGATGGTCTTAGGGGTAAACTACAGCCTGCCCCAGTACGTGAGAGAAGGGTGCACGGCCAACAGTTTGTACAGCCAGGTGGTAGGACCCAGTACCGTATGGCCTCATTTCTGCCACGTACTGTCAAAGAATGGAATGCTCTGCCTCAGACAACGGTGGAAGCCACATCCGTTGACACCTTTGTGTCTAGGGCTTCCAAACTACATCAGTCTTAGGTTGGTGACCTCTCGCCTCCTTCAACTAAAAGTGACAGAATGATCAACTTGATGATAGCGGTCACTTCAACTGGAAGAGGAAGAGGAAGAGGTATTGATAGGTTGTCAAATTAAATAAGACTGTCAATAAGATTTTTTTTCACCATGGTTGTTATTATTTTCCATCCCAACATTTGGCTCAGACTCAGTCAGAAATTTTCTATATTGCACTCTGGTACAGTAGCGGCATTATTGATTTGGTCATGCCAGAACATCTGTGTCAACGTGTGGTATTTCTGTAGATCCTTATTAAAGCTTTACAATAGGACTGTAGAGAGTTGGGCAGGAAATTGGGTTCCACCATGCTTGGATGGAGGCCAACCTGTTGTACTTAGTTTGTGCCGGTTGATGTACAGCCTGTCTGGTCGCTTGTATTGATTTTCCATTAGTTTCACTTGTTTTTGCAGGGGCACCGTCTCAGGTTTTGTCTCTGTCACTCTGTTCTCCCATTTAACTTGCAAGTCCTTTTAAAGGTAAATGTTTGGAAACTCAAACGCAATATTTGGTAGTGTTTCATAATGAAGTGAAATAATAATTTAAATAAGAATACATGTAAATTAATGCATATTCACGATCTTGAAAAAATGGTAGTGGGCCCTGTCAATGTAAAATTGTTAGCCAATTTAAAAAATTGCAAGACAAATATCATTAATAAATGATAGTGGTTATTCATGATGCAAGTATTCTTACTATACAGGTTTAGAAATACATGTACTTCTCTGAAACCAGCAATATTCTGATGGTTAGTGATGATTCCTGGTGTAGATGTTTAGTGACACTGCCTGTCTGTGTGCACAGGTTGGTGATGAACCTGGCCAGAGAGAATGAGGAGTTGAGCAGGGACGTGATGAAGCTCCAGAGTGCGCTGGACATGCATCACAGACAGGTCGACTCCGAGAACAAATCTGTACGCGGCATGATGAGGTGAGACCTGCGCGTAATGGCCTAACCATAGAACCAGATCTGGAGACACTCAGATATAGCTGATTTCCACAAAGAGAGAAGCAATCTCCACAAATCTGGCGTATTCCCAAGTTAACATTCATCACTCTTGTGCATCTATTGATGAATGTGACAGACATCTGAATCACTCTAGATAGAGTACAAAAGGAAATTAAGTTACAAAAGGAACTTCCAATTGAATCTTATTGATGTAGATTCAATGAGGAAATGGAATTTTACATTCCATTGCAATCTTGGGTGATTTGTTATACATGTACATGTATATCCTTGTCCTGCTGTGTCCTTCCTCTAACAACTATGTTATGTTTGTATGTATTGGCACTGAAACAGATCATCATACGTGTAGTAAATATAAGTCAGCCTTGACCATTAACTTAAGGTTGCAAGTTGCAAGAGTTGGTAATAGCTACATGTAAATGATAATTATGAATTTGAGAGAAGGGTATTGGTACTTGGGATACCAGCAAAACTTACAATCTGATAATAATTTCTAACCAAGACTTTGGTTATAAACGAGCTCATAGAATTTGCTGGAAGCACTTGGCAGGCATAAAAGTAGGACAGACCAATTGCTGATGCACAATATGTGACAGTGTAGGTGTCAAATTGTCAATATCTATAGATGGGTCTTCTGGGTTTATGTTCATTTCCTGTGCAGGAAGTTTATGGCAAGGCATTTGCTATTTTATCATTAATCATTTCTATAGCAGTAACTATATAGGCACTGGCAGGCATGGCAACCAGAAAAGCTGGAGTATACATAATCATAAATCCCCCATACTGTTTATCGATAGAGCATAACTGCAGATTTCAAGACATGATATATAATAGGTACTGTGTGAGCTACGTTTATTCAGCCTGGGGTTTAGAAATGATGCCAAATTGTCAATACGGAATAGGAGTGATAACATTTTAATGAAATGCTGTGAGGCACTTGTGTTTCCATGTGTATTGATGTACAAAAAGCTTTTATCATGACATTATTAATTATAATAAGTTGGCTTACAAGCTCACATTTGTTTTTTATTTCATGTCATACCTCAGTGGAATTACTTATAGTAACATTAAAACTGTGCTTCCCTCTACCTGACATAGGCACAATCTAAAACTCATTTGGTATTACCCGTAGTACCACTGTGTGTCACCCAATATATATGGTGGCAGTAGAACAGATGTGTCTACTATTGACGCAGTGAAATGATGTAATTTACCAGTACAATGCCATGGTCACATAATGACAGCAATACTTGGCTGTTATCCCAAATCATTATATTTCAGGTCTGTATATACAAATTAATGCTGCCAACTGGCCAAGGAAATCTCTTTGTGAGCCTATTCAAGAGAATTATGTGCTGTAAAAATGTTTAGGTTGTAAATCCGTAGGGTTTCAAGTGGTAATCTGTTGGAATTCGTTTGATTATGTGTGATTACTGATTTGTATTTTTTGTGTGTGATTCTACAGGAAGGCCATCAGCGGAGCTAGGTGGCAGACAGGAGCGCAGGGCAAGCTCACGACCTTCAAATCTATCAGCGACATTGAAGACGACGTCCTGGGAGACATTGAAAACAGCAGGATGGAGAAAAAGAGAGCAATGAACAAGAGACCGCCCTCCGGAAGGCAGCCGGCAGCTATCAAAAATTCATCAGTCCCAAAGGAAAGCACGTTATTACACAATCAAGGCACAAAAGGAAGTGTTGGGAGGGAGCCAGCCGCTGATCAAGTAACTGCTGCAGGCAATGACAAAATATCTGAGAGAAAGCCGGTTATTAGGGACAACATTTGTGAGAGGGAAACCAGGCACATAGAGGGACAAAACCCTGCACTGGGGTTCATTGGTATGGACGTGGCACAGCCTAGTAAAATCCTGAAGAGGCCAAGTTCAGCATCAGGGACAAGGGGACAAAAGGCGGGAAAGCCCAAAGGAGTTCTGATTGACAGGAAGCACAGACGATCTCAGTCCACGCAGGGAAAGGAGACCGGTGCTGATAATGTTGTCAACGGGAAAAGGCAGACAGAGAGCACGCAGAAGGTGTCTTTTGACACGGAAGTAAAAGATGCAGAGGAGGAATCAGAAGAACCAGAAGTGCAGATCGTAACAACGGGAAAGACGTACCAAGACAGGTTAGTCAGCATGAGAGCAAAAGTTTTAAATGACAAGAACAATGACCAAGTTCATAGTAAGCCACAGCACTACATGAGCAAAACCATCAGTGCAAAATTAAAATCAAACTCTGCACCACCAGCTGCAAGTAACAACCATACCAGGAGAAGAGGAGATACAGTTGTAAGGTCAGAGTTCATGACCTCCTGTGACCCTGCAGTTGCGGCATGGCTGGCCAGTTTGAACCTGATGGAACAGGAGAAATATGTCAGGATTTTTGCGGAGAACGAAATTGACCTGGAGGGGCTGCGACTTCTGTCGGAAGACCAGTTGGCACGGATGGGGGTCACGGCTATCGGCGCGATGAACAAGATCATGTTTGGGGTCGAGCAGCTCAGAAATAGTTTTGATAAGGCAAAGGAGAAATCTGCAAAAACAGTAGAACCAACAGTAGAGAGGAAAGAGACAGTGAAAGCGAAGCCTTTCTCAGCAGGTGTGACAAGAAGGCCGGCAAGTAGTGGTACAAAAAGCGTGGATGTGGTACCTAAGGAGAGGAAATCTAAGAGACCTGTGTCCGCTGATGTTGTAAGGAGATCGAGAGCCGGTAGGTTTCTCTGCACTTCTATAAACTATTCGTACCTACCATTTTAAAGGTCATAAAACATGTAATGATATACTTAGTATTACAGAATCATTTTTATGAAGAGACTATTACGGTGTTTGTCACTAATGTGCATACTTGTGAAATGTAGTCATGCACCTCATGTGTTATCTTATTCATAGGTGTGAAACTGGCAGCACAAAAGGCCAGCCACAGACAACAGGAGGAGGAAAGGCAGAAAAGGCAGAAGGAGAGAATGGAACAAAGGAAGAAGGCAGAGAGAGACAAGATGGCTGCCAGGTTCCTGGAGAAGAAGAAGGAGGCAGAACTGAGGGAAGAGATGACAGCAGAAGACAGAGGGTCCAGTGGTGCCTCCAACTCACCTGAGAGTACCATGGAACTGGAAGATATTGGTACAGACTCTGTTTCCATACATGTAGCTGTGTACAGTGTTACTTGAGTTACTTTTTACTAGATTATCAGGATACAATATTTGCTCTGGTTCTAAGAGTCTATATACTGGTAGAGATGTGTATGCAAAGCTAGAGTCAGTATTCTGATTTTGGCATTCTTTTTTATGATTTCAGACTTTGTCATTGTCATTGTTGATACATTTTCTGTCACTAAACCTCAGGGCTGTTGGTTAGATGGTGAGTAAAATCAGTAGTCGTGTGATGTAAGAAACTGATCACTACCATTTTGTTTCCACAGAGAGTAACATCGACAGTAGCAGGGCAACTTCCCAGGCCAGCACGTGGTCCAGAGAACCCCAGGGGATATCCCTGACCCTGGAGGGGCTGGGGCTGGGGAAGTCCACCCCCAGGGGTGGGGAGTCTGAAGGCCCCGACACTGGGACCAGACGGGATCCAGGGGGCAGGAAGGACCCAGAGCACAGACCAGACACTGGCAGTAGAACTAACAGGTCTGGACAGAGGGAACATGTACCTGCACCTGTTGATGTGGAGTTACAGGTAAGAGCAAGCCAAATGGGTCCACACAATTCCTGTCCCTATATGAGATAGCAGCAGCAATCCATTATATTTTATCTCCTCATTTCAAACAAGCTTGTTACTCAAAAAACTAACTTAAGAAACAGATGTTTCAGGTAGAATCCACTACTACGGTAAGATTGATTACTCTCTTCTTATGTAAGTATGTTTGAAATATTATTTATTACTGTTGTAAAGGTGAGTGGTCTGCAGCAGAGGGGAAAAGAGAATGAACAAACAGCCCGAGAAATCGTGGACAAAATCCAGCGACAACTGGAAGAAATCCAGATGGTCTACAAATCCAAGTCACCAACATCCCCGCATAACATGGCCGCTCAGAGTCACGCTGGGAAAGACCCCGGGGAGGAGATGGATGTCCCTGAGAGCTCTGGGAACAAGAGGGAAGTTGGGAGTGGCAGGTCTGTTGCCATGGCAACATCTCCATCCAAACAGGACCTGATGAGACAGCTGAGGAAGGAACAGGACAAACATAGGAAAGAGATAAGGTGTGTCGTGTTTCTGACAAATACTAGTACAAAATGTACATGTTTGTGTTGCCCTGACTTTTTGATTTGTACTTACTAAAAGCACATACAGTTACAGTAGCTGTAAGTAGTTAATCTCCAAAGCAGATGTCGCGTGGCAAAAGCAATACGATTAGATCAAACTGGCCATGTAGAGAGAGTCCTCAGAGAACAAATGGTAACTGTCTGGCAAATGGATACTGCCTGGCCACCTGATAAGATCTGCTTGGAGGTTAGATGTAACTTGTAAGTATCAATAATTTGATGTTTGTTTTCTCTTCAGACATCTTGAATCAGAGCTGAAGAGGTTGAAGTTCAAAGACCCTCTGAGAAGCTGCCAGATTGCAGAGAAAGACATCATCTACAGCACAAAGGGTTTGTATTCTAATTCATGTACATTACTACACGTTTACCTTGATACCGGGGCATGTTCTTTCGAAGTGAAGAGTATTTCTTACTAAAGATCCAATGAGTTAGTGGTACAAATAATGATATGTGTGTTCACTATGCAGTTTATATCATGTTGAAAGCCTGTGTGTTGATCAGATTTGCTAGGTGAAGGTGCGTTCTCCCGTGTGTTCCGCGGTGTCTACAATGGTACAGAGGTGGCCGTGAAGAGACTACGATCTCCCCTGTCTGCTGCTGACAAAAACTACTTTGGCGCTGAGGTATCAGAAATCTTCTTGTGGATCTTCTTTTTTCTTTGATGATAAAGCAAGAAAACCACTTTATGTGGAGAGACATGTATTTGGAAGATGTGTATGGAAGATGTGTTAGGATTCTGAATATGATTGCAAGCCATGTACACTTTTGATCCAACACAAGAGATTCTTCTCACCTAGAACTGTTGACCAGTCAGTTTGAATATGTGATCATATGATTTTGTGTGAAAAAAGTTAAAAACTGCACTTCCCAGGTGAGTCTCCTGAGGGAGCTGCGTCACCCCCGTGTGGTGCTGTTGCTGGGTGTGTGCACCGCTGCAGATCTCCCCATCATGGTGCTGGAGTACATGGCACAGGGCAGCCTCTACCACTGGCTACACGGGGAGAATAGGTACAGGACGTACACTTTCTAACTATATGCTGAAGGTAATTTACATGGCACAGGCCAGCCTCTACCACTGGCTACATGGGGAGACAAGGTACAGGACTGGGAACCACTACAAGATCTATTTATACTTATATACTCTACTCTCAACAGTTCATATTTGATTGAACAAATTTGTACCATAGACATATTCTCTGTTGCACTAAATCCATCCTGTAGTAAAACAGGCTGAAGAAAAGTTTCAAACGGGAACTCTGTGGCTCCAGATGTCTTACTGAGGGATGACTGCTGTGTGAAAGATGTCGGTTAGCTTGAGGAATGAATCCAATCTACCACATATCATCCTGTAGTAAAAGCACAGTTATCCAGGAGTTGTACCCCATAAGAGTTGTTGCACGCAACATTACATTATTGTGTTGTAGATGTGCTACACTCAATGGAATATACTGTGTATTTTTCAGACCAGACCTGGACCATGTGCTGTATTACCAGATAGCGCGGGACACCTCCCTGGGGATGAACTACCTCCACAACAGGAAACCTGCTGTCCTCCATCTGGACCTCAAGTCCATGAACGTGCTGCTGGACTCACAGCTCAGGGCCAAGATCGCTGACTTCGGCTTCTCCAAACTCAGGTGTGGATCATGCCAGTATTACTGCCAAGATTAACTGTGTACATACATGTAGTTTGAAATGATAATCATGAATAAAGCCTCCCAAACTCAGTTATGTTTCTGTGACATTTCATGTGGTCCCCAGATCTGCTGATATTGGCTGGTCTGTAACATTTTGAGGTCTTGCTCTTGTAGTCTGAAAGTAGACTTTCAAAACTCAACCACAACTAATGTGTACTTGCTCACAACAACATCTGTATTATACTGGATTTTAGCATTATAGTATGTGGTTGTAAAGTCGTCCCTCTCCCCATGTATGTGCAGACATGATGCGGATGTGAAGGCCTCCCAGTCAGGACACCTGAGGGGCACACCTGCATGGATGGCTCCTGAACTCATCAACCAGGGAAACATCACTACTAAGGTAAGGACAGGGATATTTTCATGTATAGTAACCATAATATGATATGTATGTGAGTATTTTTACTAAGTTATAAAATAAATACTAAAGATATTCTTATTTCATTCATTCAATTTATTTTTTTCTCCCATCAGGTTGATGTGTACAGTTTTGGAATGATTCTATGGGAAATGCTGACCAGAAAACATCCCTACCTAGGCCTGTCCATGTTCCAGGTATGGTACTGCCTGCAATCTAGCCCCATGCTGTAGTGACTCTAGAATTCCTAATGTAATTCTAGAATTCCTAATGTGAGTCTAACTTGATGTAGTAGATATACAGGCCTTGCTGGTATACTAGTAGGTTAAAGCTCAGAAAGTGCAAGTCATTGTTGACATTGCCATGTTTATAAACTAAAAAATGAAAGCAATTAAAAAACATTTCTCCTGACGTCTGTCCTATTTGAGGTGTGCCATGAAGTCTGTCTGTACTTGCAGGTTATGGAATGTGTGAGGTTAAACCAGAGACCAGACATTCCAGACTACTGTCCCATCGGTCTGTCCAGGCTCATCGGGCTGTGCTGGGCACACAATCCTGCAAGGAGACCTTCCTTCAAGGTATTGTTCTGTATTTAAAATCTAAATTAAGACATACATTTCAGACTGTTGTGGCTCGAGTATTTGCTCTTGAACACTAAGTCTTATTGCTTAACTACTGTTAAGGTGATTGTTTCAATGGAATGAAGTTGTATTTGCTGATAACATTTTTTGTATCCAATTCCCCAGGACATTCTGATCTCCCTGGAATCCCTGTCGTTCCCTCCGGAATGGCGGTCCCTCCTCTCTGCTGCTGGCATCCCCCGCCAAGCAATGGAAGATGCCAACTCGGCTCAGCGAATCATTCACCTTGTCTCAAACTCGGTGGTTCTCAGCAGGGAGGATCTTGAGAAAGCTGCTGTGACTGGTGAAGTGCCTAGAAGTGATGATCAGGGATTGGATACTGCAGCTGCCAAGTTGACCAATAGCAATACAGAACATGAAGAGAGGTTTACCACTGGTGGAAACCCTTGGGCAGGCACGAAATTAGATCTAGACTTTGGAAGTTCAAGCGATGATGAAGCTGCTTGTCAAGGAAACCATGTTGACAAACATGGTGTCAGTGATACTGCAATGGCTCAAAGCCTGACCAAGAGAACGTACAAAATATTGAGCCCCAGGAGAGAGGAACCGCACAAAGTACGGAAATCAGTCCACATACCTAAAATGTGGAAGGGCACATGGGTGGACAGTGAAGATAGGCCGGAAGTTGAAGCCTCAGATTCAGGATCAGAGGACTCTTTAGAAGCTAGCATCCAGTCTGCAAGCAGAGATTCAGATCCAAAGAGTGTTAGAGACACAGGGGCCAGAATGACAGGGAAGATTGTACCTCCTCCCCCACCCCCACCTCCTGTGGCTGACTATCAGAAGCACCTGCTGAGGACATCCTATGTTCGACCTGAGAACCAACAGCTTAAGAATAAGGGACAGCAGTCCAAAGAGAACAGTGTCGGTGATAGCCAAGCAGCAGCAAACAGGCACAAGAGAGGGCCTCCAAAGACAACACAGCCAATCATACCTGGTAAGTATGGGAGTAGGAGAATAAACAACTTTTTCTTCTGAATTTCATGCAAATTCTTTATTGTGAGAAAGTGTAATCATGGTTTATCGTCTTCCCAGTCTTGCAAGTGTTCAACACCCTTGTACTTCAGATGTCAATGTTCAAGTATTATCATTTAAGCATTGTACTTTAGTTGAACGTCCAGTGTTTTGCATACACGTGTTGTTTGTGTTTGTTTCAGCGTCCGTTCTGCAGGAGCAGAAGCAGCGGCTGAAGCCAGTAGACCTGACCCGCCCGCAGGAGCTGCCAGACATCAGCAGGGTGGGGCAGGACAGACTCAGCACCATCGCTGAGATCCTCAAAAAGGTACAGAGACACATGCCAGGCATTTAGTACATGCATGTGTACTTCTTTTGGTCTTGCAGGTGTGGATGAGTACAGTCGTACCTATGCTGAGCGGTGTAAAGTTAGAAGGCTTTGCTGTTCATCCATGGTCTTTATTTTTTATTTTTACTTTGCTACAATCCCAGTTTCTTTATCTGTAATTCTTCTGTATCAGTTTAGCCGGTACATTGTATAACCGCCCTTTGGCGTAACACACCAGCTTCATAACATAATTCTTATCGATTACAGTTCTGGTTTTTGGCAGTTCTTGGCATTTTATTAATTTAACGATCATGATGTTACAGGTATTACCTATCATCCTTTCAATACCATTGTTCTTTACCAGTTTTTAGATACTGACTTGTCATCTGTTGTCTGCCCTTCAGGCTGTTGGTGAGCGCCGTGAGGCCATGAACATGGCAGACGACATCCACAGCATGGAACAGTCCTACTCCGCTGTCTGGTCTGTGGACAACTGACAACCACCTGTCCTTCAGCTGGCTTCATTCTGGTCACATCTACCCTGCTAAGTCTGCTATTTTGGGAAAGCTTGGAAGATACATAGAATTCAAAAGCACTGTGTAACATTTTGAATTGGTTCGATATAAAGATGTCCAATGTATATGATCACACATTGAGATAGGGTTTAATGTTTGGTATGGCTCCATTCCATGACAATTTGCACAGAAATACGTGTACCTACTAGAGATTTGTCCACAGAGAAAGAAGTGCCTGATTTAACCGTGAGTGGATCTATGGTGATGGTCTCTCTTGGTTGACTTAATTGCAAAAGATGTATATTTTATAGTTGATGTATAGATACTAATTACCATTCCACAGTGTGCCAGCATGTATTCATTTGGCAAGTATTTCTTAGATGTGGCACTTGTGTGTGTCATATTTCTTTGTTTACCTCAAGCCTTCATGTAATGCATAAAACTTGGCATATTTGTTGCCTGAGAGGTTATAATATTGATATTTGTTCTGTATTTGCTGTATATTTTCGAAGAATAGGGTTAATGGTCAGCAAGTTTTTGAGCTGGTAGCAAATATTTGTATATTAAGTTTTTTGCTTTCACATATTGCTGATACATGTATATCATTACCAATGGTTTACTATTCTCTCACAAATACATACAGTGGTTGTTGGACATGCGACTGAGAATATTATATGACAAAACATTCAATGTTGGCCAATAGAGCCTATTCTGTACTGTTGCTCTGGGAAATACAGATATTGTTGGGCTGGACAATCTTGCTTCAGTTCCATGGAAGTAGGGCGCAAGTAAGAAAATTTCTCATCCAGGGCTGGGAGTGCAGAAAACAATCATCATTATCCTCATAATTATGGTGCAAATCATACATGTATATATGTGTCCCATGTACAGTGAAGTACTATCAATTCAACATGTCATTTGCTGATTTTAGATTCAGTCTCAGCATCTCAAAAGTTGCACTTAATAATGGTTGCATTTTATATTCTATCATTTGAGTGGAATGTCTTCAGACTAGCACTGAGACTTGAGCACTTGGTGTCTTGGCAGGAAACTGGGTGTGAACAACTGTAGACAGGAAAAAGAAATGTATGAAGAGAAATTGTTCCTTACGGGTGAACAATACAAACACGGAATGTAACAAAATCTTGGAATTAAATATGCTGTTTGGAGTTCTTTACCTTGAGTATTTGCATCAATTTGTGTGTTTCTATGAAAATGTTTCTGTAAATTGTTAATGTAAAATGACTATGCACATTATAAAACATGTTGCTTTCACACTGATTTCCACTCAAACAATGGTTAACATCTTTTTAATTATGTGCTTAAACTGATTGTTACAATAAAGTATATGTCCACTTAACTTAAATACCACATACAAATATATTTGGTGTGCAGTAATTCTATTTAACACTTTATCTTTTGGAATACAACACAGCTACGAAATGAGTAATATGCTGAAATCAACAAATGTCTGCATCAAGGAACTGATTCCAGTTGACAGCTTTGTGAATTCTACAAATAGAACGAAAACTATTCAGGGGTTAACTTGGACCTAGAGCATCATAGTGTGCCAGTGTTAATGTGGTACAGGATAGCACTTAGATGCAACAGATCTAAGCCAACTTGACATTAATCAGGTGCATTTTCGTTAGTTGGTTATGTTAATGTATCTAGCACTAACTTGGCACATGTACAATTGCGTGGTCCCTTGGCAATTTCCTATGTCCACTCCTATAATAACAGTGCTAGTACTTTGAGAAGTCCAATGGTTTTTACCCTGTGTGATACAATGATATATAATGATGCATGCAATTGAATGCAAGGATAAATTCCATTCCAAAGGTGCCATTCAAAAAAATTCTTGATTTAGTACACAGTAGATTAATAAATTTTAATTTTGTTTTACTACAGGATCGACAATCTAAGATCTTTCTCTAGTACATAAATCCGTGTGTTTTTTGGTCATTAAGGCTTGGACTTGTTCAGTACATATTGATATAATAATATTATGGTATTTTTTATGATCTCATCAGATTTCACGGGCCATCTTAGCGACAACACAAGTTTCCCCTGGACCATTGATTCTGCAACTAAAAACCAACACGTTGAAGTTGCATGCCTTATACAAACATAACTACATGTAAATACTAAGGACTGGTATATGAATACTTGAGAGGTTTTGATACAAAACTAACAAAACACATACCAACTACATGTACCATGTCTGATAGCTGTTTTTATTTTTTTCATCATCATTTCACGATGATTGAGCAAAACAACACTACTGGCTGATACAAATCTGAACATTAACTTGTTAACAGGACATTAAAACTACAAACAAATGTTACTAAAACAATGTATATAGAGTAACTATGTACACGTATCTGTCAGTGAATCTTAACTCTTCTGTGTTTCAATTGGTAGAAATTTTCATAGCAATTATTCTATTTATCTGTTCACTCAAGTTGACATAGCATGGTTACATCATCAATACATTACAACAGCACATGACTGCAAGCACTGATGTCACACAGAGCTCTAACTTGGTGGTTGTGATTATAGACATTCTTGTACACAGCACGACAAGGCTGATTTCCAACAACGACTTTCAACAAAGTTACTGATTTAAATTGACACTGGCTGCCGGATAACCTAGCACTATGTGAAGAAGAATGCCTTCCTACATACATATATCCATATTTAATCTTCTGTATCACTAGAACATCTATAGGAGAAGAAAATAGGCTTTAAGATGTTCTTGTGTCAGTTTTTGTCTGGAGAGTCCAGAATGATGACTGCATCGTCGTCGATTCTGCTACTGGATGGCTGCTGCATCTGGAAGGAGGAAAAAGAAAATTTTTTAATCTATTTACTGAAAATGGCTCATATACTAGTACTAGAGTAACTTGAGTCACCACCTCTACTATATTACAAAATGCTATGTCTGAATTCTTTGATGCTAAACCAAACTCAATCCTGTACAAGACATTTGGATAACACAGGCTACTGCTTGCTTTGCCAGTAGAGTTAGGTCTAATGCAAAGGACACATCAAGTCGTAGAACAGAAAATTTACATGTTCTATCCTAAATCTTTGAATCTGTCCAATTTCACTTTACATCTAGGGTGGTGAAAGAACATACTGAAAGAAATCCTCTCACATTTGCACTCCCGTTGCGCCTGCTTTCCTGGATCATGGCAGCCAGCGTCCCCGGTTTGGCTGGCTTGGGAGTTTGCAGTGACTGAAAATAGAAAGGATGTCAGTAATCAATGTGTGATATGAGATAACATGACTCCAAGATAGAAACCACGTGATGGAACATCTCATGTCATCAATAGCATGCCATGGCAGACATTTATAGCCATGTATTGGCACTTCAGGCACTTTTTACAAGAACTTCTTGTGGTTTTGCCAGAATTCGCTACTGTTGTGCCATCAATGACTTTAAATTTACAGACAGGCATGTTTATAATCACACAATGAACACCATGTTGATGTGAGGGTTTACACACCAGTTTTGCACCACCTGCCAGCATGGCTGCAACAGACTTAGGCGGTCCTGCCTGATGCTGGAAAAAACAAACAGACAGAAAACAATGTGTTAACAAACTTTGAGACATAGACAACCTGATAACTTTTATAAAAATTATTTAAAAAAAACAGTATGCAGTATGGCAATCAGGAGATACCATACAAATAAAACAGAAGACAAGCGAGAAATAATTTCTCCCAAGAGTCTAAACAATTGTATAAAAATCTGCCCCTTCTACTAACATTTTGTACCCAAACAGGATTTTTTTTGCTGCCAGTGTCCCCCCCCCCACCTGAACCTAACATTTCTTGTCCTATGTTACTTCCTAGTACCTTTAATCCCTGAGTTTCTGCTATGAATGAAGCTAGTATTTTAGAAGGGTCACCAGTGGCTTTCTGCAACATGAGAAGACGAGGGTGACATGGAGTGAAGTGTGAAACATAAACAAGAACTGTGAATAAAAAGTACAGCTAAATCCCTAAATGGTATCAGCAAAAAAAAAAATTAAAATGTGAGATAGTGGTGTGTTTCTTGAGTGCGTTATGAAAAAAAAAATACTTTGACAGAAAAGGAAGCATAGTTTGTGAGGATGTGTTCTACTTGCTGTAGTATATGTAGTTCTCAATCCCACCATCACTATGACTTTACTTACCTGTGGATGGACCAGAGCTTGTACCGCAGCATGTTGTTGTTGACAAAGGGCTTCATAACGACGGATGGCCTGGAGAAAGACAGCAAGATAAAAAATGTGATGTTAAGCATGAATATAGTAACCTTTCTTTTTTGTTATTTAGCTTTGGAAAGATACTAAAACCCTATAAACACACTTATAATGTAGCTGTGGTATTACATGCACAGTTCAAACAATCCCTTTAAAGGTGGAGCATTCCCCCTTTAGTTTTACACTGACTGCATTATACTTACAGCTATTCTCTCCTCGTGCATCTGCACCTGTTTCTTCTGTTGTTCCTGTATGTACACAGCTCGCTGGGCCAGGGCGTCACGCGACAGGTGGGGGTACCGCTTTTGCTGCAACACCAGGACAAGAGACATTCAACAACTGAATACAAATTTAACATTAGAAAAACTTAAAGCTCATGATACGCAATCCTTGTATGATGCCATATTGAATTTTTAACATGCACTGCAGTCAATACTAAATACTGGTAGACTCTAAGAGTCCCCGTGGCTTGCTCATGGCTGTGACTTTAAAATTCAGGCAGAAATTTTGCCTTAAAATTATTTTCAAGGAAATAAAGAATGACTGAATGAAAGACCTTTATTGCACGTTTATGCTCTTACAAGCTAAGTACAGGTTCTGGTGTAGTTCTATGAACAACAACAGTGATATAAGAGTCTGGTATCTTACTAAATGTACAAGAACTAATGTAGAAGTCCTGACCTGATCCAGAATGATCTCTGCCAGTGACATGACCGGCTGAGGCTGGGCTCTCTCCATGGTGATCTGTCGAGCCATGTCCATCTGAACACCCAGCTGCTGGCCGTAGTTGAATGCCTGAGGAAGAGTGAAAACCAAGGCGGTCAGAGATGGCAGACTTCATCCCCTCCCCTATTTGCAAGCATGATTGCCCATGACATGATTGCCCATACTGCTTTGTGTAACTAAGACAGACACATAAACACGTGCACATGAACGCATGCACGCACATATACACATACAGACTAGCTCCATACTATACTTCACTTGTGGGGTGAAGTTTTAACTAATTTTGCAGAGGATGCTACAGGAACTACAAGCTTTTTAGTTGACTTTGATAAACATTTTTCACCAGTTCGGTTAAAACCCTTCTACACCTTTTAGAGTACACTGCAGTGTTTCTGCAGCTCTTGGGCCACACAGTTGTGCAAGCACTACAGCAGGGGGCTAGTCTACAGGTAGGTTTTTTGCTCGGGGGAGCCTGCCCTTCACCACGGCATAGGGTCAAGAGACAACAGACTCACATGTAATGATGTGCCTGATACCTGATGTCCGGCCTGTATGGCAGCCTGCATCTCTCTCATCCTCTGTTCCATCTGGAAGTTGTTCATCTGGGTAAAGCCCTGGAGCCGAGGGTCCTGGTACGGACCTCTTCTCTGCCAGATACCCTGGAAACACAGGCACAACATTTGGTCAAATTCTCTTCTTCTTAAGCTATCTATGGGATAAAGGATGACAGGTAACACAATTTTGGTAAAAGTCTCTTAATCTTTTGATTATCTGCCTATATGCTGTGTAGACTGTTACGCATTTCATCATCTTAGTGACTGTTGTTCATGTTTGTTGCTTATTTTGCACAAACAGTTCAGGCTTGTACGTTCAGTCACATCTTACATGTTTACAATGTTTACTAACACAGGAATGAAAACATGAAGCAATTTTAGAACTGAACTGTAATATGGAAAGAGATGTGTCCAACCTTCTTCTCATTCTCGTACTCCTCCCAGGCTGCCTTGCGCTCCTCCTCTGTGAGTGTCTCGTCCTCCTGGTTCTCGAGAAGCGAGTCGTGCTCGTGGTAGTCGACTATGAAGTCCTTCTGGCTCTGCAGCAGGTCAGCCAGAATCAGGTCCTGACAACATCAAACACGTGATAAACATGGGGAAAATCTTCATTTCAGCTCTGTAACTTGAACAAAAATCTCTGCAAAGAACAAGTCATAGAAGGCTTGTTGTTGCTAGTTACAACTTTAAGTTAATGTCATGCAAACTGTTAGCATGGATAAAGACAACTTGCAGTTAAACTTTAAACATGATATTAGACATGTATTTAGTAATGGACCAGATCTAGAGTAATGCCTGAAAGCACTAGCAGCTCATTAAACTGAAGGACTAAGGTTAAGGTTGAGATTTCTGTTGCTACACGACTTCACAGGATCTCAACATGTGAGTAGTCTGCCCAAGTCTGGTGTCAGTTCCTCTACCAAAGATCTCGACCTGTACTGCCACATGCTGCAGCATTCAAGACAGCCAGGGATTTTGCACTTTGGTTTGTCTTACTTCACATGCAGTGCTGTTACTTTGTTATTTATACTATAATATAATACTATATATCAGCAAATCTTATCAATGTCTCCAGTTGCCATTTTATATTTATTTACCATCTACCTAGGCTAAGATTAAAATGCATTATCACAGTGCTGAGAGTTAACATTGCAGATGCCATGCATAAGTAGCTTGTTATTACACAGGTAACTCCTGTCACAGTAACACACACTTAACTCACAATTTAATAATGAACCTATAGAAACTTTGAACAATACAAGTTTGCAGTGAAAGCAAATGTTCTGAACTTCTCTGATTGATGATAAAGAACTTGATGGGACCAAACAAAGATACATCACACTTGCTGCAGAGTTGTGTATGATACACTAAAAAGTCAAACCATGTCCGTACCACAGGCAGTTTGGGTGTGGGTCTCTCCTGTCTGTTCGGGTCGTCCAGTCTGTCAGGGGTGAAGTTGTACAGCTCTGCTAACTCCCCCATGGTGAAGTGTCTCTCGATCTGGTGTTCATCCACCACACGGGCAGACAGGGACTGTTTGGTCACCTGCCGGTCATAGATCTTCTCTTCCATCGTACCCTGGAATGTAAAGTCTGTTAGTACCCTGTGCAAGATGGAGGGACAGTCTAGTGCAACATCTGGGCCCTGCATGGCCCAGAACTGTCAGACTATGACGAGAACGGGGCCAGTCAAGGGAGGGGTTTCTCTGCAGGAGTGAAAATGCCCTGGAATGAGGGAGTGAGAGTGCAACACTGCCAGCTTTGAGAGTTAGACTATCATTGCAGTAAATACTTAATTGTAATTCTTGACTTTTTCATGGTACTTTTATGTTCAATGTACGCTCACTTCTGTACCATGAACTTATCGTTACCGTTATCAAATCATTTGTCTTTCATCCCCCTCTCCCGCTAAGATTTAAATTCCATGAACATGTCCATTTTTCTCAGACCTTGAAATTCTACTACATGAAGACGAAGTGAATGACACTATACATGACATTCATTCAAGAAGCACACTGCCAGAGTTGCCTGCCTACCTGTGCGAGGAATCTGTAGACGAAGACGGGTTTGTTCTGGCCGAATCTGTAGACGCGGAAGATGGACTGCACGTCATGGCTGGGGTTCCAGGAGGCGTCGAAGATGATGACTCTGTTGGCTCCGACCAGGTTGATACCCAGGCCACCGGCGCGCGTGGAGATCAGGAATAGGCGGGCCCTGAAACAAGCATGGATCTGATTAACCTTCAGTGTACCAAGAGCCAATGTGCCACATGTAATGAAGCACATTCAACCCAATATGTGAAAATGTATAGCATGGATTAAGCAATTTGTTTACCTATGAATTGGTCGAAAAAAGATAGGCCACAAACAATTGATAACAGTCTACCCCTAAGTTCAACAAGAATAGGGATGAAGTGACCACTACAATATGAGCGATCGCTATGATGTCACAGCCAGCTAGTGGTAGGCAAATATTGGATGACGGTCGGCTGATTTGTCTACCAATTGTTTGCACATGTCTTCAAATATTTTGCATGTATGTGATGTAAAGAAAAATAGTGATCGCTTGTGTTTGCTGCATGTTTGTGAACCAATTAGATGGCTTAAACCATCACAGGTAAGTATATAGGTAGGTAGCCAGCCAATCAGCACAGACCTTTCATTATCCGTGGAGTTGAAGATTTCCGCCCATCTCTCGCGGAGTTGGGCGCTGGTAGACCCGTCCATGCGGAAGTAGTCCAGGTTCCTGCCCCAGCCGTACTTCCCGTTCATCCACGTGTCAGCCTTGGGGTCCTCACTCTGGGCCAGGCCGTCCAGGTACTCCAGGAAGTCTTCTATCAGGTCCAGGGACAACAGGCTCTGACTGAACACAAGACTAGACGGGGAGGGTAACAAAATTAGTCATAGACATTGATAGTAACAAAGATATAGAATACAGTTTTTTTGCTAGCATGTAAGTTGGTGAATTATATAGTGAGAATTAAACTGTCACAGTGACATCAGCACTGCGTCAAAGTTTGTCGGAAGTTTAATAGTACAAGTGCTGACTGGTAGCTCATTAAACTCTAGGTTTAAGACTAAGGTTAAGGTGAGATTTCTGTTGCTACACGACTTCACAGGATCTCAACATGTGAGTAGTCTGCCCAAGTCTGGTGTCAGTTCCTCTACCAAAGATCTCGACCTGACTGCCACATGCTGCAGCATTCAAGACAGCCAGGGATTTTGCACTTTGGTTTGTCTTACATCGCATGCAGTGCTGTTACTTTGTTATTTTACTTTAATGAACGTCTTATTTTTATCATTGCCATTCTCTGATCTAACTAGTTTAATATTAATTTGCATTATTATGGTGCTGACAGACAGTTAACACTGGACGTTATGAACCATGCTATAGTGACAGAGATAGCAATATTCAGGGGACCAAACAAACACATCTGACTTACACTTTGTCGCCCAGTTCCTCTGCCTGTTTGAGGATGTTGAACA
>NW_017803379.1:1056459-1218340 GCF_001625305.1 Branchiostoma belcheri | reverse complement strand
CGTTCCCACTTGCCACCATCTGGACCGGGTCTTCCACGGAGTTGACCACTTCATCCCTACTGTCATCACTGCTGTCTCCATCACTGCCACCCCCTCTTCTCCTGAAACACACAGTCAGACACAGTGTTCCATCAACAGGCACAGGTAGTTCACAACATGAGAATGGCAGCTGTCAAGCTACTCTTATCTTTTGCAGCTTTCACTTGAGTCTGATACAACAATTCTAATACTTCCCTGTAAAATTCAGTAAATCTTGTAAGCTGCGTACATGAGAGCATATTCTAAAGGAAGAAAAGAAAGGGTCTAAAATAAGGCATTACCAACATAGGATACTTAACTTCAGTGTTCAGTAGGTGTTGTAGCGTGACTGACTTTTAAGTTGAACTGGTTACCTTGACAGTTGTTAGCGTTAATGGTAAAAAAAAGATCATCTGTAGGCAGCCTACCTTCTGGGCCTGGCACTGGCACTGCTGTTGTCATCAGAACCTGTTCTCGATACTCCGGTTTCACTGGCTTCACTCTCATCATCATCATCTATGAACTCATCCATGGAGTCATCATCATCGTATCTCACCTGAGGATTCAAGACATGCTGTTAACCACAGTGTGCTATCTCACTTCTGCAAAACCTACACATGGTACAGCAAACAGCCTACTTAAATGTCATCTAATCCTGGGACAGTAAAATTGTCTGTGGATTAACCAAACTTACCCTGTTCTCCTCCCTGATTGTGTTGAGTCTCAGCACCCAGGGGTGAGTCCACACTCGCATCAGGCTCTGTCAGGAGAAAACACAGCACACATACATTTGTAAAACAACTGCTGGGAATCAAAGTACATTTCTAGGCTTGTTAGCTGATTCCCGCAAGTGCAAACATGTTTCAATGAAGAAAATTCCATGCTGGAAGGTAGACTATGTTGCTTTGATATCTTACATATATGGCAACATTAGTACATAAAAGCCAAAGCCATAGTCGTGATAGCAGAAGTTGTGCCGTACAGACCTGGTAGTCTGAGAAGAGGCTGCTGGTTTTGACCCGCTGGGCGATGTTCTCTGCCCGTGTGGCGTTGTTCAGGAAGTGTTCGTACAACTGGATCTGCAGAGGACCCAGCCGCACCTTTATCACATACTCCGCCTTGGGAGACAGGAACTTGGTCAGGGCTGAATAGTCCCTTCTCTGTGGAAAACACACGGAACAGGGGCTTTAGTGAACAAAATTGTCAGTATTCAAGAGAGTAAAATTGAAGCAATTCAAGGGAGAGGAGCAACCAAACCAAGGGTAAGTGTTGAGTTTAAGAAGATATAAGATGAAAAGGGACATTCTAAATCTTCTTGAAGGTGGAAACTGTCTGAAATGTCACAGTTGAAGACTGGCCTTTTCCTCTGTTAAAAAAAATTGACATGTACAAGGACAACACAGTACAGTACCTGTACACATCCAGCCAGCAGCTGGTGCAGAATGTGAGCTCTTCTCTTCATCAGTTTCACATCGTACTGCGTGGAGTCTGACGCCTGCCCGTTGCTGATCGGGTTGGCAAAGCGGTTGCAGAACTCCTTCTTGGTACCAAGCAGGTTGGGCTTCACAAAGTTCACCATGCAGTGGTCTGGAGGACAGACAGTAGCATAGAAACCATAAATTGTTGACATGAATAAAGCATTAGTTATTTATGTATGTATCCTTGTATGCAGAACAATGCATCTGTAACATATATTGTAGCTACAGTGTTTGGCAGTGATACCAGTAAAAGAATGTATGTGTTTGACTCACATTCAGTCAGATTGTTCTGTAGTGGTGTTCCAGTGAGAACAATCCTCCTCTTGGTTTTGATGTCGTTCATGGCTTTGGAGATGGCTGTTGCCTCGTTCTTCAGAATGTGGCCTTCGTCACACACCACTATATCTGGACCTAGTGGAGTAGAGCAAAGTCATGGAGCTAAGTTTGGAGTAATCACTGGCTGATAGGACTTCTTATTTCTTAGATACTTAAACTGAAATAAACTCTCTTGCATCTGCCCTTTAGGAATTACTTGATCTAACAGTGCGAGATACTAGTTCTGCCAGTTCCACTTACAGTCAGAGAATCATAGTCACTGATGAAAGACAGCGTGAAAGTCATGTAAAGTGCCTTTCCAAAATGCAAAAAAATCGATGACATGGCAGGATTCAAACCCGTGACTTTTTGGTTCTGAGTCGAACACTCTGCTATCTGAAACATCTGACTCGGATACTTATCCAGTTGTTTGAATCCTGTTGTTTGTTATACTTAGCGGTATCGAAGAACTTTGAAAAAATGCCAACCTGGCTCGACGAGGGTCGTGTGGAATGACTCCCTCATCTTCTTGCTCTTGATGCGTTTGCCTGTGGACAGGTTCCTGAACATGTCGTACCCCATCAGCATGACCCCACCCTCTCTCTGCCACGCCTCCAGGGTGTACTTCCTGGTCTGGTTGGAGGTAATACTGGCCAGTTCCCATACCTGGGGGACAAAGAACGTTCATTATGTTTACTGAAGAAAAACATATTGTTTTTGCTCAGTTTCTTCTTCTTCTCCAAACAGTCATCTCTGACCTGGTCAATGACCTGAACCAGACCGTCTCTTACCATGGTAACGGGTGTTTGGGCTACATCATGTTGCAATTTTATAGTCTTTTAAAAACATGTAACTCCTACAGGGTGCCTCATTTGGTTGGATAGAATACTGGAAAGAAAATTCCCCCACCTAGGGGGCAAACAACAGCTTACTAGAGTTCTTGCAAGAGTACTGCTTTGTTCAGCTTGAATGCTAAGGCTTACTGCAAACCTTATTGACAATGCCCCCTTCCGAAATTTCTCATTAAATCAAGCATGGGAATGATTGCAGTTATTGTAACTGCATGTAGTACTATCATGTCAGATATCCATGTGTTATGTCCATGTTGGAAGAATGGACTTTTGGATTACAGACTAAAAAACTAAATTCAACATTGTTTAAGACCATCTCAAAACTGGAGTATTATGGAATCCAAGGCCCTACGCTGAATTGGTTAAAGGCTTTCCTGACCAACAGGGAGCAAACAGTAGTGGTTGAAGGGAAGGCGTCGGCTCCAGTTAAAGTAGCGTCTGGGGTCCCTCAAGGAACCGTCCTGGGGCCATTGCTCTTTCTCTTGTATATAAATGACCTACCAGATCAGCTTGACTCAAATGTGAGGTTATTTGCCGATGACTGTCTATTGTATGTAGAGCTTTCTACACAGACCGACTCACAACTTCTCCAAAAAGACCTGAACACCCTGGAAGAATGGCAAAGCAAATGGCTCATGCAGTTTAATCCCGAAAAATGCTACATTATGCACATAACAAACAAACGAACACCACATGCAACTAGCTACCAGTTTTGTGGTCAGGCTTTAGCAACCACAAAAATCCATCCGTATCTGGGCGTCACGCTGACAAGCGGACTGAAGTGGGGTGCACATGTTAATAATATCACAACTAAGGCGAAACAGACATTGGGAGTGATTAAACGTAATCTGTGGGCATGTCCAACGAGAGTAAAATCACTTGCATACACGTCACTTGTAAGACCGAACCTAGAATACGCTGCGACAGTATGGGATCCATATACAAAGAAAGACAAAGACAAATTGGAAAGGGTACAGAATCAAGCTGCAAGATTCTGTATGAACAACTATGTAAGAGGTGCTAGTGTCACGGAAATGAAAAGAAACCTACAGTGGACCTCACTTGAAGACAGAAGAAAGATGTCTAGACTATGCATGATGTACAAAATGACTAATAAACTGGTGGATGTCCCAACTACTAAGTACCTAATACCAGCTCAGAAGAGAACAAGAAATAGCCACGCATTCAAGTACCAGAGTTATCAACCAAGGATTGAGGTGTTCAAGAATTCATTCTTTCCTAGAACTATCGCAGAGTGGAACTCACTGTCACCAAGTACAGTAGGGGCACTGTCAATAGATAGCTTTAAACAATGTCTAGAGCTAGAAGTTCAAGGGTTAGGTGTAACAAGTCGATCGGTGTAATATAGCCAGCTGCCGCCGCGCCGCGTGCCTGCGAAGCTGGTGTGTTACGCCGAAAGGCGGTTATACCGGCTATACAGATACAGATACAGATACCATAGATGTGAACAACTTAAAAAACAAACAAAAACTGTATCCACTCACGTCTAGTTGGTCCTCCTCGTCTAGCCACATCTCAAACTCTTTTTTCCAGTTGAGGACTGTGTTGATGGGGCACACCACCAGACAGGTCTTTATATCAGGCAGGGCGTCAGACATGATCACCGTATGAACAAGGGTAACAACCTGGGCAGGCAACAGACTTTGGTTAAAAGGGAGATCAAGTAATGCTGTGCAATTATATACCATGATGGCAGGACAAAACAGAGTTTGTTTATATCAAAAGCAGGGAACACAACACTAGTTGTTAAGAATGGGTACTGCATGATGAAGTGCATCCTTACCTGTAGTGTTTTTCCCAGGCCCATACAGTGTGCCAGGATAGCCCCTGAACCTTCTTCCTTGTTCCCCTTCTCAACTGTTTCATACAAGGAGTCCCACAGAAAGCGAACACCTGCAATATAACACAGCATACACAAAAAATGTGGCATATATAAAAAGGTAACGATCTTCCCAACAACCTCTGCTTGTATAGTAAATTGCAGTACTGAAGGTGTTGATAAAATATGACTTTATTACCTTCGCCAAGAAGGTTATGTTTTCAGGGGCGTTCGTGTATGTGTGTGTGTGTGTGTGTGTCTGTCTGTCTGTCTGTCTGTCTGTAAACACGATAACTTGAGAAGGCCTTGATGGATTGTCTTGATACTTGGTAGGTGGGTAGGTCTTGATGAGACCTCAAAATGATTAGATTTTGGACCCCCTAGCGGCTTGTTATGGTACTGCAGCTGAACTTCCGGTTTTGGTATCTCATGATCTAGACATGCTATGGTGATGAAATTTAAATGGTAGGTAGCTCTTGTGCTGGCAAAGAAGTGACGTGAGTTTAGGCCCCCTAGCGGCTTGCTCTGGAACTGCAGGGATAAATTCTTGAAAATATTCAAAAGGGGATAACTCAAGAACCGGTTGACGGATCGTCGTGATTTTTGGTATGTAGGTAGCTTACGTGATGCTTGATATAATTATGTGACAATTATGCAAATATGGATGTAATTTGCATAATTTATGGGGAAATTCTATAAATCAGCTGCATTCCATGATAGGACAATTGAAGCTTGTGACATTGGTAATTGACAACGAGAGAAACACAAGAAGATGTTGATTATGTTAATAATGACTTAATTTGCATAATTCATGAGAAAATTTTATAATTATGTAATGATAACTGCCTGGAATTTCATACTTGTGGTATTTGAAGTTAAATTGAGGTGAACATCATTAAGCATAATTTATTCAAATCAGGACCTCATTTGCATAATTATTAGGAAATGCTAGAATGCATTGTTTGTTAATATAAGACTGTCTTTTGGTTGAGATTATGATAAAATGATATAATTCATGAAAATTAGGTTCCTATTTCTTAAATCAGGGGGGAATACTAGTAATCTAATCTAAACTTTGTCAGTCATAAAGATTAACATCATTTGGCGAAGGTATGAGATCGGGGAACTCTAGTTACTGTTGGACCAACTTTTGTAAAAGTTCTGAAGTAGAAAAATAGTAATAGTCATACCTTCCACCTGGTGAGGCTTCAGCTTGCGGCACAGTCGTCGGTCCACTTCTATCAGTGGTGATTTGGTTTTAGGGTCTTTCTCCAGAATGAGACGGGTCGTGATGGGACACTTGACAGGTGAAGACTCGTCTATTTCCACCTGCTCCACCTGGAAAACACCCTTTGTCGTCAGGTGTAACCAGAGTGGGGAGAGTTAGAACGTGGACAGGGCATTCCATGCAAAAATGCCCGTGGTTGCAGGCTTGCAGGGTTAAGAGATACAGCATGCATGCATACATGAAACTACTTTAAGCCTGGACATATGCACCTAGGAATGTAACATGCAGTCAAGAGCTTAGAAACCCAATGGCATGTAACTACCGGTAGTCCATGAAAGAGTAGTTAAGTGACAAGGAATGAGCAGCATCTTTCCTGATGCCTTATAATACTATAGGACAGAAAAAGAAGCTTTTCTACACAAAAAAGGTTACAAATGATGACAGCTAACTTATTGATAAAGCTTGGTTTCACAGGAAGCAACAAGACTGTTTTATCCAACTTCCCTTGGCACACATATTGTGACAGTTGGTGAAAGTACCTATAACATGCAGTCATGTGCTTAGAAACCCAATGACATGTAACTAGTCCATAACAGAGTGGTTAAGTGGCAAAGCACAGGCAGCATGAACAGAGAAGTTCCCTTTCCAATTCCTTATACTACAAGACAGAAAGACAGCTTGTCTACACAAGTACAAAACGAAAAATGTTACATGTTATTGACAGAGTTTGGTTTCACAGGAAGCAAGAAGACTCTGATGTGACACAATATTATGTGACACATATTGTAACAGTTAGTGAAATTATCTATATAGTAGACAGTACAGAGACTTGAGGTGTAATGCAAGGAAGTGTGATGCTTACCTCGCCTTCTTCCTGTCTGGATGCCAGGCGTTTCCGCCGCTCCTCTTCAGCTTTAGCAGCCTGCTTCGTCTCATCCTTCAGTTTCTTGTCATCCCACACCTTCCGAATTTTTTTGCGACTTTCCTTCTTCTTCTTTTTGTCTCCCTGAAAAGAAAAGGGTGCAAAAATTACTGCTACCTTCTTTTAATGTGCTTTATGGTTTTCAGTAGTTAAGTAGTATAGGAGGTAAGAAATTTTGCAGCCTTCTAATATACCCTTGTTACTCCAAAAACAAATGAAAAAATCCCTGGAAAAATCATTCAAGTGCATACCGAGTACAAACTTACAGTCTACACATACACAAGAAAAGTGATAAAAAGCAGCAGTACGACAGAAGTTCAACTTTAAAGTACCTCAGAACCTGAGTATTCTGATGAATGTTGTGAAGCTTCTGAATCTGAGTCATCAATCTTTATACGTCTCCTCTTCTTCTTTCCTTTCCCCTTCCTGTAACTCCTGGAGTCATTGTCCTCATCTGTGACTGTTTTCTTACTCCTGGTGCGACGACTGACCCCAGCAGTGGACGAGCCGTCATCACTTCCACTCGAGCCATCGCCACTACTCTGGCTGCTCTTCTTGCTGGCTGCACGTTTTCTTTTTCTGGCTGACTTTTTGCTCCCATCCGTGTCACTGGACTCTAGTCTGATGCGAAGAAGGGGATGTTGCTTCCTTGACTTCTTCTTTGGCAAGATTTCTTCTTCCTCATCTTCATCTGTACCACTTTCTCCTTCCTTAGCCTTCTTCTCGGCCACCTCTTTCTTCTTTCTGGTTTTCTTCTCCTTCTTTTTGGCCGAGTCAGAGTTTTCTGAACTTGAATCTTCGTCATCATCCATGTCAGCTAACAGCTTCTTCTTGGCCGCAGCATTTTCAGGGTTCTCATCATCTGTGTCATCATTGCCGGCAGCTCCATCATTCAGGTCCCCATCTCCTTCTGCAAACATGTCCTCACTGTGGTAACCCTCTTCATCATCATCAACACCATCATCATCACCTGTATTGTTCCCATCAGAGGAACTGGAGTCATCTTTGTCAGACTTTTTCTTTCTTTCCTTCTTATCTTTCTTTCCACCTTTCTTCTCCTTCTTAATACTTTTCCCCTTCTTATCATCCTCTTCATTTTCTTCCTCCTTTTTCTCCTTCTTAGTACCTTTCCCCTTCTTATCATCCTCTTCATTTTCTTCTTCAGAGTCTTCCTCTTTCCTCTTCTTTTTTGATGAGCCTTTACTTCTCAGGGCTTTCTTTTCCAGGTCAGATATCTCCTTGTCTGTGTCGGACAGATCTGAATCGTCTTGTCTCTTTTTCCTTCCTTTCCGTGGAGACTTGGTGGTGCTGTCTGCTTCTTGTTTCCTGCTGCGGAGAGATCGTCTGGGCTCGTTGCTCTCTGATGTTTCATCTTCATCTGATGCCATGCTAGTTCGACTGGCCCGCTTTGGAGTGGTCTTTTGGACTCTCGACCTCTTTTGACTAGAGTTTGGAGTCTCTGAGTTGCTCTTACTTTTCCGTTTTGATGGTGAATACTCTTCACCACTGTCATTGTTTTCTGATTCACTATCCATTTCAGTGGATTCGTCCATCATCGCAGCTCTTAGGGCTGCTTCTGACGCAACATCTTCCTCTGTCCTGTCTGCTTTCCCCTTTCCTCTTAGTTGCCTTTTCTCACCGTCCTTGTCTGTCGCACTCTCAGCTTCGTCTGCTGAAGAGTTTTTACCTTGCTTGCTGCGTTTGGCATCTTCACTCTTGTTCTCGAACGCAAGCTTACGCTTTGTGGCCGACTTGGCTTCATCATCTGGAACATCGCTGTCTTTGGTCCCATCCTCTATATCATCCCCAGCTATGCCGTTCTGTACTGGCTGGACATCTCCATCTGTGAGATCTACATCAGCTACGTCAGATGCTGGTTTATCATCATTTGCATTGGTAGTGCTGTTTGCCAGTTGATCAGCACTTACCACTCCCACAGGAACAGCTCCCACAGGACTCACAGGGATACCCTGCGGATCCTGGTCCAGAAGTTCTTGTGCTATCTTTTGAATGGTGGCTATCTTCTGTACTGCGCTGTTGATCAGCGGTTGTGCCTTTTTTAACTGTTCTTTCAAGGCGTCAGTCAGCACAGGCTGGGCCTGGTTAAAGAGCAGGTAGTTGGTTTTGGTCGCATTCTTTCCTGTAAGGTAGGCATGTCTCTGTTGGAGGGACTCCAGGAACGTGTGCATGTGCAGCACAGAAGTGAGAATGTTGTGAGACGTGGAGGAGAAATCCGGTGTGACCACCAGAGAGGGAGCTCTAACGACGTTCACTCCCGGAGCGGGTACTACTGGAGAAGCATACACAACTGGCTGGCTGACGAGCGGCCTAGATTGCTGCATTACCGGCTGTGGTTGGCCAATAACCGGCGAATTCCGCTTTCCGTATCTTCTGTCCGGCCGTCTGAGCATCTCCTGTTGCTGTTCTAGCGGCAGTTGTCTGATCTGGGCCAACGTCATCCTTTTAGACGGATCAATAGGCACTGTTATAGGCTGGGGAGCTATCTCAACCTTAACCGGTTCCACAGGTTTAGGAGTTCCTTTGATTTCTGAGACCACCTGGACGTCGTCTGAGTCGTCCTGAGACTCCTTTCCCTGAGCCTGCTTCTTCGCTGATTCCTCTTTCTTGGCTTTGCTGATCCGCTTCTGCTTCTGTCTCTCCTGTTCGCTGACCTCCATGACCTGGTCGCAGGTGGAGATGAGGTCCGACAGGTGGAAGGGGTCGCACATGTAGCAGCGCCACTCGTCCGAGTCGTTGATCTCTGTGAGTTCCCTCCGTCCCAGGTTGCGCTTGATGCAGGCCTTACAGAAAGCGTTGGTGCAGAAGTCACAGCAGAGCAGGTTTCCACCTTCTGCACACCACCTGGAACATAACATATACATACACATTCAATAAAAAAAAAGCATTTGACTAAAAAAAACAGCAACAAGAAGGGGAAATACATATGGGCAAAAGGGGAACTTTAACTGTAGATGCATGTTTTTTAAACTTTTTTTTGATAATAAAATGCTACCCAATGTGCCCAAAATTGCAGAAATTATCCATGTATGAAATCTAACTAAGAAATTCTGTTTGCAAAGCAATGCCTTCTCGAATATAAGTCTATTAATCTTATGTCAGAGGTGATATGGAAGAAAGGTTTGTTCTGACCTGCACTGCTCGTCTATTCCATTCTCATCCTTGTCGAAGTTATCACTGCGGTAGTAGTTATAGCACCGCTGTGGAAGAGATGCCAGTCAGTAATGGCTAGAACTGACAGCTAATGAGCTCATGCATAACAAAAAAAAACTACTGCAACTTCTTTACTCTCAAGTTTAGAATGTTTTGAATTTATCCTGTCAATTCAAAATGATACAGACAATGCATTTACATATAAAATCTGGTAAACATTCTAGTACTACTGTAGTTAAGTTTTCTCATAGGCTATTCAGACTCTAAATTCAAAATCTACTACAGGACAAATTACGGAGATAACTACCAAGTACAATGTCAACAGGTGTCTATACATTTTATGTATAGAACAATAGTCTGTGTTTAAAGCCTTGCACGTCAATGTGACTAACAGAAATTTATCAGTAAATGTTAGGTTTATGTACAAGTGCAAACTGCTTGCTGTCCTCTCACCTTACATATAAGAACCTTCAGAGCTGGATGCCGTTTGCAGGTACCAGGCAGGGAAGGGAAGATCTGACCACCACATGCTGTACAGTGGTAAATCTGGTCCACGCTGCCTACTGGAGAATAATACAACAAAATACACATCAATAGGATAACTTTTGTAAAATTATGGTCAAGTTTCCAGCTATTATAGCTTAAAGTAAAGAAAAATCTTTATATAAAGAAAGATTTTAGAGGACCACCTCTTGTAAAAACCTTTAAGTTAGGAAAGTTGCCAATTAGTCAGAAAGGCAGTCCTTTTAGTGCTTTAGTAACCCAGCTACCAATTGTAATGAGTCAATTAAAAGTTAGCTTATGTGAAAAGCTACATAATGACTTAAGTGTCTACCACTAGTACAGGTGACTCACCATCATCCAATCCTTGCAAGCAAACCACAAGACAAGACAAAACCATCAGCATCAAATACAGCTCACAGTTAGAAGGAAGAATATTGTGAATGTAATAAAACACTAATGGGGATCCCAATAAAACAAAACAAACAAACAACAAAGAAATAAACAAAACCAAAGGATTTCCTACTGTGGTAACACAACTTAACAGCACATTTCTTTTTAGTTGCTGTCTTGTCCTTTAAGTTAGTAGTTACATTTGAGATTAGATCTTTTGTAACTGTTTCATAATATGCATAATATCTCTGGTGAAATGGTTATGAATCTGATAATATGAAAAAAGATTGTGTGCTAGCCTACCTGTTATCTTAGTAGTGGGCGTGGCACCTGCTTCTGCTTCTCTTTTATGTTTCCTGCTAAACTCAGGCCCTCTGAACACTCCCCTGTCATCAACAACTGCCTCTGGTTCAACAATCACTGTGCCTGGAAAGCAAACAGAGAATAGCCTTCTTTGTACACATGATGTTCACATACGTAACCTGAAAACCGTGATAATGAAGCTATAATTAATCACTATTTTTTCATTCATCATTATTCATATAAAAATGTACAGAATCATTCATTCATCAAAGAAAGAAAGATTCTAGATGACCATTTCTTGTCAGAAACTTAGGAAAGCAAAAGTGACACATTTAAAGTTAGAACATCACAATAATGAATAGTGTTTACATCATCTTGGGTACAAAAATGGGTATTGGCAGTTAACCCAGCAGCTATACAGATAGATAATCAATAAAAACAAACAGAGAGATATACTCCACTTCTGAAATCCTGTGAATCTTCATGGCGCCATTATTGGCGTTCAAGTATTTGTTTTGTGTATTCCTACATTTTCTCTCTCTGTCTCACCTTCAGGCAGCTCTTCTGGTGCTGCATCCTTGTTGCCTTTTGTCCTGGGTGTGGCAGGAGGTGTCTTTGTTTTTTGTACCACTGCTTCTTTCTTCTCTTCCCTCACTTCCTGCTGATCTTTCGTAGCTTTCCTCATGGCCTCAAGTACAGCATCGGCATCTTTCAAGACAAAAAACACAACAGGCTATTACATCTTGAGTTTGATTTCCAATGCATCCCACTACACGGTTTTATGTACTACGGGTATCTTATAACATCTAGAGAAAGTGGCCAAGATATCTTACTGTTTGTACTGTCTTCTATCTTGGCACTCTGTATACCTTGACTAACTGACGACTCTGGAAAGACAATGGCAAAGCTCTGGTAGTCAAATCTCATTAGAAATGCTATCCTTTTCAGGGGTGATATGAAGACAAAACTCCCAGTAATCAAATATACAGTACTCTTAACATGCAAGGGAGCATTCTCCTATGATAAATGGGTATGTTAAAATAGTTACAATGATGCAGGTACAGATAGTGATGGCAACATAACATACTATGGGGAGCAGGTGTATTCAGAATAATGAATCTAGAAGATTTCTTTTTGAATTTTCATCCTAGCTGGTACAGATAGAGTGATGCCAACATAACATACTATTATGGGGAACAGGTGTATTTAGAATAATGAATCTACAAGATTGCTTTTTGAATTTTTATCTGTAAGACAATCTTACCAATATCATCGTTGCTTTCCGTACCAGGTGGGTCAGACTCCTCATCTGAGGCTACCTGTCGTACCACCTTAGTGGGCTTCCTGTAGGAAGTATGGAAATTAGCTGATAAGACGGCAGTTTTTCACAATTTTATCACAGCTGTGTGTTAGGATTTATGTCTAAACTGATTATACAAAAGAGAAAGGTACATGTTCAATATTTCCTTGGTACTGAAAAACATATTTTCTGTCATAAATATTCTATATTAAAGCATGTAATTTCCCATGAAAAATATGTGTAGATATATAAATAAAGAACGAAGCTAAGGTAAACATAGATAAGTTAATCAAGCTCAGGTAACACTAAACATTGCAAACTAGTGCTATGACACATAATCATTGTACCTTTACAGTGCAGCTTTCTGCCAATTTTGTAACATAATTCCATGTATCCCACTTCGTAACTACAGCATTTGGGCCTTAATCCACAATCTAGATCTGAATTGTTCAACAAGCTTCATAGGCACACTGAATGACCTAAACTATTCATGTCTGAATCTGATTGGGAAAGAAACATAATATTATGGTCTTATATCACAACAGGTTAGTCAAACACATGCAGGCCTGGACGCCTGGTATATGAACAAACATGGTACATTTTGCTATTGCAGAATACCGGTAAAGGGTACTCCAAGAGTCAAACAACAAACATTACCCTAAAGCACAGAATATGTACTACCAGTGTACAGACCATTACTGGAGGTATGGAAAGATTAACAACAAGAAAGGACTAGAAAGATATCATACCAATCTGATCTATCATGGCTATTCCACTCACTTTTGCAGCATAAGGCAACTTGACAAGGAGATAGGACAGTAAAAGGTGCAGTTACCTTCGTGATGCGCCTGTTTTAACCATGGTGCCGGTGGAAGTGGACAGAAGGTCGCTGTCTGTGCCCGATGATGGTGGGGGGGAGCCCTCTTCCTGCAGCTTCTGCACTATGGAGTCAAGGTTGAATCTGGGAAGGAACAAGAAAACTTATGAAATAAAAATGTTTTTGTTGTATCATGTATGGCATAACTGTTTGACTGCCTCAAGCTATAACACACTGGTCTTGTACAGTTAGTACATGCTGCAAAATACAATGGACTAATTGATTTGTACACCTCAATCAGTCAACTTGCATTAGTGGACTTTGTATGAACGATTAAAATGGCAAGGGTAACAAAGCAGTGACAGAAAAAAATAATTTTTGCTGACTTCCCCTGGAAAACACTGGCGGACCATACCTGTACATGTCTTACACAATGAATGAGATTTTCACTTTGTAATGCTATGTATATAGGTTCTACAAAACAAATCAGCATCCATGAATTCATGTAAACGGTACATTATAATTCATAGCAGTCTCTGTATTACACAATATTACCTGGAAACCAAATGCTACACAAAGACCAAAGCCAGGGCAAAACTGTAGATATACATATAAATTAAAATATTTATATATTAATATAATATATAAGTATATTTCAAGATTAAATATTTGGCAACATTGCTATATAATATCAAACCCTTCTCATGTTTATAGTCTTTTAGAGTAGAAACTGTAATCTGTGTGACTGAGGTGTTCTGTTAGTTATAAACAATGGATGTGCACAGAAATACTTGATTTGTGACATGGTAGCCCAGGGTGACAAGTTCAGAGAAGTACAAAAAGATTTCAGTAATCTAAATTATGGCCATGAAACAAACTAAGTAACTACCTGTGACTTTGTTGTGTATTAGATTCTACAGTACTTAGTAATATGTTACCAAAGTATTGTTGTGATGTTCATAATTTTATTTAACCAAGGACATGGACAGTTATATTAATCTTTCTCCACCTTTGATACTGAATTTAATTTAGTACTATTTGCAGACAAGTTTTGAGTGACCTGCCAGGTTACAAAATTACCTATGTTGTGAATAATCCAAGCTAAACCATAGTTTTTTTCCAACTTCCCTATTTTCTAGCGGTCGTTATGACACACCTTGTTTCATACCTAGTGCTACTAAACCACAAAACATGTGAATAAGTGACTGCTACCTGAAGCATCCATTCAAACGGGGGGAAAAGAAACCCCCAAAATTATCTCCGTTACAGATTTGGTGTGTCAAACTGTTCAAAACCTGAGGAAAAACTACCCGGCATTTTTACCGACCTAATTAATTCTTCTTTGTTCGCTCGTGGGCGAAAACGTGTACCGACCGGCATTTCACGTTAGGTTGAAAATTGTCGCCATTTTAGCCACCGATTTTCTACCTGAGGCGACCTGAGGGCTACCGAGGCAAACTCGGGAGCAAAAATCACGACTCACCTGTAGTTTTAGGGGGAGAAATCGGCGATCTGACGGAAAATGCCGGTAAGGTTTCCAAACGACAGCAGGGTCAGGAGTTTTGGCGCGAGACAGGAGGGGTTTACGGGTCATGAACCCGTTTGTTTGGCGGGACATACAAATGACGTCTCACAAATATCGCCCTTTTCAAAACAATCCCCCCGTTAGCCCCTTCTCTTCAACATGAAGTAACAACACGAAGACGTATTTTCCTCATATATGCCATAGTTTTTCGTGGTAACATTTGTAAACCGAGTCTGAGGAACTTGTCGTCGGCAAGAAAAAGTAGTGCGATCCACAAATTTATGCAAATGTGCCTTCTCCTACAGGAAGGCAAATTAGGAAGTCTATACGGGCTTTCAAAATGCCGAATCGCATTGAAATTTTGATCGAAAACGACATTCATATGCCAATTAGCCTTCCTGGCCATTGTAAAAAGTCAAAGTCTATGTTGTTATGATTTTATGGAAACGAGAAGCAAATATTTTATCGATTAAAATTTATGCAAAGCCTGCGGGACAAACGTCGTATGAACCAAATCTTGAGACTTACCCCCTAGACTTTCCCTTCTCTGCCATATTTGCCCGTCCTAGCCGAGAAAGAACATGGTGACCACTTGGTGAAAATCCTCTTGTGAAAGCCCATCAAATTCCTTACAGAATAGTGCAAATTTGACTTATTTTATCAACAGTTGATGGTATCTTCCTGTTTATACTGAGCGCTGGAGCTCCCCCGGTAGGTTTTCACAGTCTAGACTCACGTTACGTGGATATGCAAATTTCGGATGTCAGGATCGACAAGGCGACATCGTGATTGGACGACCAGAAAATTTACGCATAAATTTGCATTTCGCACCCATTTGTCAAGATGATAAAGGCGATGCTCTATGTAAATAATTAATATTTACATTTTGTCATCTTTCTTGGTCACCAACATTTTATTATTATTAATTTGCATTTGCAAAATATTGTGGTCGCGAGATATTAATTATGCTCAGTGACGTAATTTTCATCAAAGGACAACAATCACCTAACGTGTGATACTCAACCTGTCAATTTAGTAAAATTTCATTTTGAAAAATAAGCTTCTTTTAATTTTGTTTTCGTTATGTGCCTTACCTACGTGTGGGTCCTGCGATCAATATTTTCCCTAGTGCATTCCGCGTTTTGCCTGTTGAAACGCGTAGTTCATTTTCAACCTCTCGTTTGTTAGGGCCCCAGTGACGTAATGAGATCCAGATTGAACCGGTTCAAACTGGCGGTATAATGAGCCGATTTGCATCCATTTCAGCCGCGTTTCCCGTGTAACCTTCCGCCCTGGAGAGGCGAATCACATTACCAGATGGCCGAGAGGATCACTACGCCGTCATGTGACTAGAACCCAAATCTCGCAAAATCTCGCGAGATGTCGATGTCACGTGACCACCCAAACGAGAGTTGGGCTAATTAATATGCACACCTGGTCGACACCTGATATGACTGAGAGTGATAGTACCAGAACATATTCAACATTCAGCAATCCCAATCCAGTCGGCGAGCAACTGGTTGACACTGCATGTCGAAACAGACCACACTTCATGCAAACTCCAAGTACACATATGACGCAACGTTACACAACCTTCACTGGTTACATATGTCATTGATTAGTAGAAAAGTAAATTAGATAACATTTACGTCATTTTCGGCTTTAGGCTGAGCTGTTGAACGGCTCAAATGTACATCGAGACAAGTCAGGCAACTCACAACTAGTGGATGATAAAACTTTCTTCGATGTTCATTGACATTGGACAAGTACTGCGTGCGTTACGTCCGGCATCCAAGATCACCCAAGGACAAGACGATGATAAACTCGATGCAGTGGCTTAGTACCACCTACGGATATATTCTTCCAGTGGATGAGTGGATCAGCAGGCATTCATCTAACATCACATGGCAATCAGGACATCAACGGGCTTTCAGAATTTTGAATTGCCTCGGCGAAAGAGTCTGATGACCTGGCTTGATAGTCCACGAAGTCAATGCAGTGGCACTTGCACTGGTCTGGGCATTGTAAACTTGACTCTTCTATTAAACTTACACCGGATCTATATTTCATGATTAATGACTGCTATAAACTGTAAAAAAAAATTAAATTGCAAAGTACATGTACGAACGACGGCAATATCATCTATTCATTAGCAGCAAACTGGTCGTAGCGTGATCGTGGGCGACTTCATTTCCTGCCCGGGAGTCTCCTTGACATTTTGCGGCTCCCGAGCCAAGATTTGCTCGCTCTGCATCTGGTGGTATCGCAGGTGTGACGTGTGAATGGCTAGGAAAAATTGAAAACGCTACAGCTTATGTAGTCATATTTGTCCCAAACCTGCAAGATGTTGAGCAGTTATGTTATCACTCATTCACCACGCAAAACTAGCCCAAACTACTAGTAACTTGGTCCGCTTCTCGTGGGTCCACCTCCTGTACAGCCCTGAAGAACCCTTTAGTATAGCTTTGGGAGTTTTGTCCTGCATGTATTTTCTTGTTTGAGAGTGCGAATCATTGTGTCGTTATAACTGTTTTGCTCTCCCTTTCGCATTTTGGTGAATCTTCATGAGAAACAGATGAATCAAGGATGAATCTCAAAGCAAATCATAGGCAAGGCAGTAACGTTATTTATTCGCCAGAGGAGTGTCCAGTACTAAGCCACCGAAGGGTGGCTAATGGTGACTGTCTGGACTGTCTATGGATACGCCAAAAAACAGTTACTCAAGCAACTGGATATGATTTTGAAAACGTCAGACGTTTCAGCTAGTATCCACTAGCTTTCGTCAGTGTCTAATGGATACTCCCTGGCCAATTTGTTACTGTCTTTCGTGGTCACTGAAAGATCTGCTTGGATACTATCAAGGCCAAGGGTGTTTCATCTCCTTGAATGAATAGATCGAATCCTGTCGCATCAAGTTACACTTTCTCGCTCTGGNGGGGGGGGGGGGTCCCTTGGTTTTGTAATCATAAAATTGTGTTGTTGCCAGTTGGTTTACTCTCGGTGTAACACACCAGCTTTGCAGGCATGTGGTGCGGCGGCAGCTGGTTACAAAATATTATTCACACAGAGTGGCTTGTTACACCTAACCTTCAAACATCCAACCCTAAAACTATCTAGAACCTTCAAACACCTAACCCTAAAACTATCTAGTGATGATGCCGTACGATGATGCTGCTATCGTACTTCAGTGGCAGCGAGTTACACTCCACGATAGTTCTAATATTTTGTGCAAGAAGAACCTGATATTATAAACCTGTTCAGAGATTCTAAACTCAGTGTTTTATTTCCATCTGTAGGTTGCAACCATGTCGGCTGTACCAGTAGAAGAGATCGCCCGGCTCATGCTGTCCTCCACCAACAACCTCACCCTGCACACCGGCAACATCATCAACTGGAACCACCTCAAGCGCAAGACGTCCCAGAACGCCGGCGAGGAGGTTCTGGAGTGCCTGTCCGCCACGCTCAACGTCTGGAGCTCCACGGTCGACCCCTCGTGGATGAACGAGGAATCCAACAACGCCCTCGTCGTCACCAACCCCAACCAGATGGAGAGGATCACGGAGGACGAGCGCAGCAAACTGAAAGTCTCGGTGAAGATCTTCCTCCTGAAGTGGGATCCTGACCTGGTGGTGGAGGCTGTGGACCAAGTGTGTAATGAGTTAGACATAGGAGTTGTGGACTCTGTGTTGTTGGCACTTCCACCACTAGAGGCCGAGATGGGAGAGGAACTCACTGTGAACCACATTCTACCAATGTGGGAACCAATGGAAAGGTAAGCTACTGGTATATGAATATGTACAAGAACATAAGGCCACACCAAGTAAATTTTATGGATGACGTCCTTTGGAGACCTTAAATCTAATCGAGAGGGCGAAAAAAAAAACAAGAAGGGCCCTAAAAAACAAGATGCCTAGATAAGATAAGAAATATTGCACTGCTGACAGGACCGTCCTGTCTGTTAATAGTTCCAAGAACGGCACTGTTTTGGAGCTATTGACAGGATTTTTTTCAGTGTCATTTTTTTTGTTTTTTCATTTTTGTTTCCATTTTTTAACCAGGCACAGGCTTCCGGCGTTACTTGTTTCAATCTGACGATTTGCGGCACTGTTGGTCATATTTACAGGAAGCGGAATTTCTTGTTTTTTTTTCTAGGAACAGGCCAAAATCAATGCGCGCGCGGACGTCATCCATAAAATTTACTTGGTGTGGCCTAAGCAGTGTAAATAATGCTAGCCTCCATGTCATGATTGAAATTATTGCACAATTTTTCATGAGTCTGGCTTTTGCTGGTCATATTTGTAAACAAAGGAATCAAATGATGTCTTCAGTAAACTTTTATTTTGCATCATGAAAGTGTTGATGATGTGAAGAAATGGTCAAGAATTGTCATTTTTAGCTGGTAGTATGTTTGTGTTTGAATCTCTGATTTCATTTCATATTCAAATTTGGTAGATTTCTCTGCCAAAGTTTCTGAATGCTAATACTGTGGTCATATTTACTCAGGTTGTATGATGTGGAGCGTGTTTCGGCGATCGGGACATCAGACCTGGACAAGGAGATGCTTGAGCAGACCCACGGCATGGCCAGAGTCAAGCCTACTATCAACCAGGTAACAACAATGTTTATTCAAGTCATAATCTGGAAGTTAATTTGCACATATCACCAGCCTGGGTACCAGTGATACGTAGCCCGGGTACCAGACTACTTTAGTATTTTAGCTCCCGAGTCTTTATCCTCTCCATGTAAAGACTCGGGAGATGAAATAGGTCTGGTAACCAGGCTACTGTACATATCACTGCACACATCCATTCACTTAATAAAGCTTTAGGTCTCTCTTGAATGTTCAGCTTGGATGTTCTTTAATTACAGAATTTTGTGAATCATGAGATATTCTCCAGAGATGTGTAACCTAACCCCAATTCTGTTTCTCTTTAGGTGAATGTTGTTTCATGCTGTGTCATCCCACCTGAACTGACAGCCTTCGCGAAGGAGAATGACATCCAGCTCCTGACCCACAGTGACCCCAGGGACGTCCTTCCTACACCAACATTCCAGGTTAGACCATCCTACATTATAACTACATTATAACTTTATGATAGAGCATTTGCTGTGATGGCTGAGATATATTAATTTCAAAGTAGAAAAATAACATTTGCAAAGAAAATGCAAGTGCCGTTGGAATGGGTCAGTTTGCGGCACTTGAACCCCACTGTTACACAAGCTTTTATCCTTCACATGGTCTATCCCAACAAACCAGCCTGTCCAGTTCTGTCCTGCTACAAAATGTAACCCAACACTTCTACAGTACTAGTTACCATGGTTACAGATGGTCTAGGTCATTGACTTTATTTGTTTGGAGAAGAAGAGGAGGAATAACAAGAAACTTAGCAAAAACAATATGTTTTCCTTCTGCAAAGTTAAGCATAACATAACAAACAGTCTAGAAATGTCATCCATTTGAAGTGCTCCTGTACTCATGATATTTCTCTCCTACCTGCATCTGCACAGGAGATCCTGCGGGGCAGTAGTCATGACGACCATGTGGACGAATGGCAGCCGTTCTGGGTGCTGCGGTACACGGTCATGGTCAAGTGTCGCGGCGTCATCAAGGCCAAGGGGTACATCGTGAACGGGAGACGCCACGCCACCGACATGCCCCTGTCGGTCGCGTGATCCAGGCAAAAAGCCCGGCGTGTAATTTTTATCAAACAAGGAGATGGACAGAAGTGGTTTCTATAGTTAATAGTACATGTATAAAGAATATATGGTGTACAGGTAAAAAAGCAATTTTTTACCTTGGTGTTTGTTCGGGTGGATAGAGAATGATTGATGGATTTGTTACATATGGTTGATATTTCAGTATGAGGGAAATCAAATTGGTTCGAATTTGTTTTCTGTTCTTCCAAGCTTGTAATATATCTGGTAGCATGATTAATGGTGTTTGAAACGATACTATTAGTTACTTTGTTACAAAAAGTCCAACTTTTTAGATAGATGCCACTGGTTTTCAAGAATTATGTAATGTTACATGTATCATAACATGTTATGGTGTTATAACACAGTAACTAAATGTGGTAGGCATACTAGCTTGAATGATGGTGTTAGGGCTTCTGCATTTTAGGGTAGTTGAAAATGATGGGAAGAGGAGGGGGCATGGAAATTAGAATATGATTGACCATGAGAAAACTGGAGTCATTGTTGTATCATATGTGAATCATATGTAACTATATTAAATGCAGTAAAAGCAAATAAACTTTGTTGTCAAATACGTTGACCTAAAAGATTGGAATTATTCTGTAATTAACCTTTCCAGATCCCCTTGATGTGGAGAAAGTCTATGTTCTTTACCATCTTCTGTATCTACTATCTGTATGCCAAAAACATAATAAAAGGTGATCTTATACTAGTAATTGAAACAATGTTGACTGTTGTTTTCTCTACTGAGAATCAAAGTAAATCTATTATTCTTACCTACATTGTATCATTACAAGGTTTGTTTTGTATGTTTCAAATGTTCTACATTTTGTATTACCGGTAGTACACTTTTTCATCTCGTAATATATAATGTTAACCGCACAAGAATGAATATGGATGGTAGAAACATTGGATATGAATGACGGTAAGTCTACTTATCCAACTTGATAACTCCCGTCAGCATTTTGATTCAAATCTCAGCACACTACTCTCCATTTATGGGATCTTTTTTTTATGCCGTAAAAAACAAAACAGTGCAAAGGATAAAGCCTAAAAACACGCCAAAAATTAAGCCAAAACCCAAACCTCTGCTTGGAGCGTAAAGAAACCCTTGGTGCAATGCGGTGGCGCTCCTGGACGGTGATTGGTCTAAAGTTGCGTCATCGGGGTGTTAAATCACTAAGTCAGGAACGTACAGGTAACGTTGCTAAAGAAGTGAGTCAGCAGATCTGACGTGAGTCATTTCGCCTGTTTTCAGCCTGTTTCTTCCCTTGATTTTGGTGCAAAGGTTTGTAGACTGAGTTCCTTACTTGTGGGCATATCGCATGGTCGCGCATAACGTCTGGGGAAAGTAAAAAAGCGGAAGTAAACGTGACCATGGGAATGAGTGGGAGGGGGGCTGATAATTTGTGTAAGACCAGCAAGTTTCTCCCTTGTTCAGGTTCATGTGTTCTTCGGACATAATGTGTAGTGTACAGAAATTTGTATGGTTACACTTGTCCTTGAATTTGTCATGCAAATTGAAGTTAATACTAACATTTATAAGAAGTTTTGATTAGTCATTACCGATGTTAATGATCAATACATTGTACACATGTAACGTTATTGATTTTATTGTACATTGTTGGCTATATCATGATAGTTAAGTTGTGTGATTAAGGTTAAACCATCCAGTACATGTTAAGTGCTAAACCTGAAAAGTATACAGACTAGACACCTTATGAACAGTTTATAATTATAAATAATATTCCAGCTGGCACTTTGGGGTACTGCCATGTTTATATTCGCTCTGACATTTCCAGCTAAATTATAGCTGTCATAATCTTAGCACCTACTGGTTGCTTTTGAACCTTTATCATGTGGAAATGTTTTTGATGTTCTTTGTGTTAAACTTATAGAATTGGATATGGAGTCAGAAGAGAAGTTGTTCACACTGTATCTACTGTTCCTAATTTGGGTATGTTTTGTTCTACTTTATTTTTACCTAAAGTTTTTTGTAATCATTAATTCACATGTTTTATAGATATTTTGTTTAATTTTGCATAACCGGTAATATGTCCCGAGCTTTGCATTGCTCTGTACTTATTGCTATCTGCTGTGCTGGATTCACTAATGTAGATGGAAAAGAGTTCTCCACTTTTCTTATGTACAAATGTATCTGACAAAATTCTTCAGCCATTGTCCAGTAAAAGCGCTCCTTATCATAAATATGTGCAAGCTAGACCCCTACCATTGTGTGAGTAAGGTGTTAATAAATTTCTCCCACTAGCTGCACGTGTCAGCTCGGCATCCGTGTGCAGAAGATGAGAAGTTGGAGGGAGGAGAGTGTCGGCCATGTCCTGTGTGCCTGGATGGACAGCAGCTCAGTACAGTAGGAATTATAGATAATTTTCCTACTCTCCTTCATTTGCCAATTGCTTAGAAGAACTGGCAAGTAAAGAATGTTTTGAATTTTCTAATTGCTTTCCTAATTTTCTGCCAAGGGATTGTGATATGTGTTGTGTCAGTAAAAGCAGTACACACGAAATGGTTCTCAGCCTATATATAACGTAACAGTTATATATCCAGTATTGGACACAGGATGGAGTGTGTGCATGTATCAGTGTGTTTTTTAATTTAATTCCTAATTTTGTGTTATAGTTACAGACTACTGAATAATTAGACACAGAATGGTCCCTCAGTGTGTGCATGAATTAGTGTGTTTGTGTGTGTGTCTAATGATACTCCATATATCCAAGCCTTAGTGTGGTCTATATGTCATGAGACTGACTTCTATTCCTCCAACATTGTCAATATATCACCTGTGATACTCAGGTGTGTGGTTACGGTGCCGGGGCTGGTGCAGAGTGTGTTTCCTGCCCTCCAGATCACTACTCCAACACGGACTCCAACCACAGGTGCACACCCTGCACCAACTGTACCGCCCTCAACGCTGAATACAGGCAGCTGTGTTCACCTGGAACAGCTGCAGTGTGTGGCACCTGTCTACCTGGGTAGGTTGCTTGCAAACTACAGGTGTCAATGAAGTGGTGTCCATGGAAATGGTTATTGCTCTTTGATGTATGATGATATTAATTGTCACATGGAAAAATCATGCCATGTTGTGAAACCCTCAAAATTGCACATGACCACTTTATAGAACTATTGAACTTGTGACAATTTGAAAATTCTTCCATTTCATAACATAGATATTTTCAAGGTTTGACACATGTTGTATTATTTATGTGGTTAGGCAGTAGGGAAAATGCTGAACATAAGATACTGGATATTACATATGACCTTTGTAATATGTTCTGAAGTAATATTGTTCTGTGATATCTGAAGACTGATTTAGCTTTGAGTCTGACATATTTCAATACTTTCAATCCTTTTCACAGACATTTTTCTCAGTGTTTTACATACTATATATTAAAGCTTCACATTATTTTCTCCTATTGTAAATCGTTTGCTGCTCAGAACTAATAATGTGTGTCTGTTTGGTAAAATCCTTGACAAAGAAACTGTTGTGTTTTTTGTGCTATGTAGACATGCTGAGACATTTAAACACTGCCATCCCTGTGCTGTCATTCCTAACAACCTGAACTGTAGACAGTGGCTTGCAGATCAAATGGCACAGAAAACCACACCTCCACCAGGTTTGTATGTTATACTACAGCTGCCAGGCTCAGGATTCAACCGTGTTTACTGCTCTCAAATTTACGGTTATCCGAGATTTAACAAATCATCTCATTGTTACTGACACTTGATTGTTACATGTAGGATTACACAATAATCATTTTAGTTATGTATCATTAAAAGTACAAATGTAATGTCATAATCAACATTTGCATGAATATCCCAAATAACCAATGATGAAATGAAATCTGTCAAAATTAATTCTGACACTTTTGTTCTCTTTAGGTTCAGAGGCTAATGATAAGAACAAGTCTGTCGTGATCCCTGTGGTGTCTAGTGGAGTAGTTTTTGTCCTTTGTGTTGGTGGAGTGATAGTTTTCATCATAATTGCAAAGAAGTGGAAATGTTCCTCCTGTAAATCAACAAAAAGAAAGAACCGAGCTCCAGCAAGTTCAGGTAAATGTAGTTTGTTTTTTTTTTTTTTGAAAGGAGATGATATATACTAGTAATCTTTTGGAAGTGAACACTAAATGCTATACCTGTTTTTTATGTTATTATCTGAGGTATGCAAATGTACACAATACTTAAGTGCTTATGTATAGAAATGAAACATTTTAACCTTTTATATTGTAATTCAAGCTAAAAAGTAATGTGATGAATTTGCTGATCCTGTGATGAATTTGCTGATGTTTCACATTCTCTCATATAATATCATATCTGCCCTACTACAGCACCAGAGGAGCACACTCTCCTACCACTGGAACGCCCCAAGCAGCCATCCATCCCAGACCAGCCTACACCATACACAGATGACCCCTCTGTGACCAGCAACAGTGCCAATGGTCATATTGCTTCTTTATCACATGGCGATGACTCTAACAACTCATTAGCCGATCGGACTTTGACCAATAGAAACATTACACCTGGACATGTAGCCAATGGGAATATCCCATCTGCTCATATGGCCAATGGGAACCTTCCATCTGCTCCCATGGCCAATGGGAACCTTCCATCTACCCACATGGCCAATGGGAACCTTCCATCTGCTCCCATGGCCAATGGGAACCTTCCATCTACCCACATGGCCAATGGGAACCTTCCATCTACCCACATGGCCAATGGGAACCTTCCATCTGCTCCCATGGCCAATGGGAACCTTCCATCTACCCACATGGCCAATGGGAACCTTCCATCTGCCCATATGGCCAATGGGAACCTTCCATCTACCCACATGGCCAATGGGAACCTTCCATCTGCTCCCATGGCCAATGGGAACATCCCATCTGCTCCCATGGCCAATGGGAACCTTCCATCTACCCACATGGCCAATGGGAACCTTCCATCTGCTCCCATGGCCAATGGAAACATCCCATCTGCTCCCATGGCCAATGGTGCTGTTACACGGAAATTTCCCATCAGAACCCATCCGGGACAGACACAGATTGGAGATACCCTTCCCAAGTCTGAGGCTCCTTCTGAAGGTCTGTAGCATGAATATCTCAGAACTATTGATTATGATAAAAAGCTTTGGAGGAATTATTTTGTGGGAGATACTGTTGCAGCATTAGGACATCTTTTTAACTGTTATCTCTAAAAGTTTCTTCTTATATTTTCTGCAGTTGCAGAGATGGTCGAGACAGAGAATTTACAAGGAGCAGAGCCTTACACATCTCTATCACCTGTAAGGTAAGGGCTACATGACATATCAAATTCTTTTGTATACAACAGATTCAAACCTTTTAAGAAGAAACTCTGTTGAAAGTCATGCTAACAAAATGGTGACTTATGATACATACGTTATACAATTGTCATTTTTACTTACCCAGGACCTCGCAGCAAAGTGAGGTATCAGTTGCTCCCAATCCCTCACCCCTGACCTCAGTGTCATCATCACCCATGGTTACAGCAACACCCGGCAACCGTCAGCACAGCTCCTCCCCCGTCTTAGCCAACCATGGCATCCCAGCATTCCCCAACATGCCATACGGGCTCCAGAACTACCACAGTGGGGAGACGTGGCCAATCAGGGACCAGGAAATGCCAGAACGACCACCGTATGAGGGAGCATCCTTCCTTCCAACCAGTGCCCAGAACATCGCATCCTGGAGCCTCCTGCAGGGGGGGACCTCATCAAGAGCTCCACCAGATGATACCATCAACCCATCCCCAAGTCTAACTGGCACAGTTTCTGACAGCAGTGATATGGAGGACCTTTATCACAGTCATCCCTCTGCTACAGATTTCTCATCGGTAAACATGCAGGATGTATCACCAAAAAGTCTGCTACGTGAGTGGAGTACGGGTCCCCTGCCGGAAGCTGACGGTGCTCTATCCACCGACTCTGACCAATCAGAAGAAGACGAGCCTAGGCGCACTGTGAGACGTCTTCTGGATGGTGACAGTTTCCTCTCAAACATTGGAGGAGACCGCTTTGACAGGGGGAGGGAGCTCAGCATCGACCAATCAAGAGAGGCCTCAGGACAAGATACAAGTCCCGGGGGGACACAGAGGGATGATGGCAGGAACAGGGCGGCAGGAGCACTGGCTGTGAACAGGCCGGTAAGTTCACTTCAGCTTTCAATGCAATGTTTGATGAGTAAACCCAACTGGTAAAGGGGATAGGGAAAGAGGGGTTTGGGACAGAAAGGTACAGGGTTGAGATAGATTGGACATTGTTAAAGTTTATTATCGTGTTTCTCATCAATAATTACAGTATACATCCTTCCCTTTTCTCTTTCCTATCTTTCTTGATATTGGCCTTCACTTACTCACTGACTCACCATCCTGTTTAGCATCAGTTGTTCGGCTTGTTCCCCATCTTCCGAGGGTTAGACTTGCAAAATTCCCTGATACAGTTGACCACCATTTATTTTACAGGAACCACAGCAAAGCAACAGGCAGATGATTATCGATGAGTTGAAAGAGTTGATGGACAAGGCTTCCAAGTTGACGACAGGTACGTTACACACATTTTTACAGTAGTACATGTACCAGACTTATAATTACATACATCTTGTGACTTCCAGATCTCTAATGTCTGCCACTCTTTGGTACATTTGCATATATGTAGCATGAAAGTTTTGATGAAACAAATTTTATTAGATATCTGAAGCATTTATACTAGTATCTAATAAAACAAACAACTTTTATTTTATAATATAAGAATGGCACAAGAAAAAAGGGAATATATATTACCCAATAGATGCATAGTGGTTATCTAATGTCATTACCTATCCATTGTCCTTTTTTTCTTCAGGAGTGACAGTTGGAGACTTGGATCACAACATATGGGAGGCCCTTGCACTGTTTCTGAACCCTGAGCCGAACTCTCCCGGTGTGAAAACATTGCGTCACTTTGCCCGCGAGTTCCAGATCGAGGAAACGTCATCAGGAACTGTCATGGGCTCTCTGATGTACTAATGCAGCTGGAAGTTACTTTACATACAGTACCTGAAGTTATACAGGCTTTGTTTAAGATTAATAGGTTAGATGCAGTGAAAAAACTGTGCCAAGATATCATTGACCAGAGTAAACAAAACACTCGTTCAGGACAATGAGATTGAACAATTGTGACACATAAAAGATAGTAGCTTGAGTACCATCCTGGTTAGTTGACATCTGCTCCCGCAGTCGCTCCCACCACCCAGCGACTGTGGGAGCGGAGGTAAACTAACCAGGATGGTACCCAGGCTAAAGAGATAGCACTAACATGAAAATGAAATATTGCTTTTGTTTGCCAAGAACTGAATAATGATAAGTAATGCATTTAGTGGAGGATATTTCCTAATAATGATAATAGCTTGGTCATACAACAAAAGATGGTAACACATTCAAGGAATTGGTCAAAAATTTTATGATGCATTGGAACAATGATATTGTGTATTAAACTTCTCTATTTGTCAGACTGACAAGTGCACTATTCTACCACGACTGATGGTAAAGTAGTAATAATTTGGTTGATGAAGGTACCCATAGTTGTTAATAACCTCCTTGTAATTCCTGTGCCGGAAGCACTTGTGAACCTTGTCAGTGGAAGATAGGAATCTATTTTCCTACTTTTTTAATTGCTTATTAGAAAAATGTAGTCTTGGAAAGACACTTGTTGAATATTTGAAACTTGAGACCTTTCTAGTTGTGCATTTTCAAGAACTTGTTCTTTATTATTCAGTTTCTGTACCAAATTGGGTATGATCCTGTTTGTTGCATTGAAGTAGAATTATGGTACACAAGTTGCAAGGGCATCTGCTATAGGTGTGCTGGCAATTAAATGAGTTCTTGCTGGCCATATGAATAATAGGCTTGCTGAAGGTATGCCTTTGTGAGAAATGACATGTTATTGATAATGAAAAGGTACAGCTGCACAAAACTATGTACCACATGTATCTCAGGATTATGAGAGAACAAAGATATAGTAACAATATAGAAACAGTATCTCAGTGATGAATACATGTGGATATGCAGATTGCTATATGTATATTTAAGGTCAGTGAATCTCCAGTTGACATGTTTAAATTGAAACTAATAATTATTGTTGTAATTCTGTGCTAGTACAAGATCTCAATTTTGAATTGTCTATGTTAATAGAAGAGCAATATTGTGAATCATTATCAGTGCCAATCTTGCTTATTGATTGTCTAATGATTGAACATTCTGTAAAAATAGTGCCTAGGTAAATCTGGCGGTGGGTCCAGTTCTGTGGTAAAACAGCACTCCTAAACCTTTTCCTAAAGGTTTTTCCACCATTGTTGACACTAGGATGCCTGTTTCATGATGCAGGTGTAAGCATAGCTCATATGAGCAATAAAGTTCATATATATGTCGGAGCAAATACATGCATATGTTTATCACATATTTTATGCTTCTCCCTGCCGTCTGACCCCGTAAAAAAAGAGAATTTTATGATACAGCAAAATGTATGTGCCTGTGATATCAGATCTTCATCTTCATTCAGTTTCTAGGGTTGGGTTAAATTTAAAATGCCATGGTTAGTTGCCATGTTTATGTTGTCAGCATATTTGCTGATGCATATTTCAGACTTTGCAAAACCATTAAAAGTGATCTTTACAAATATGATGAATGTAAATCAATTTCTTAACTCCATATTGCGCAAAGCAATTTGGGGGATGGCGATGTTCGAAAGACGTTCTGGAACGTCACTTACGTCACTGTGGAACGTCACCGTCATCTAGAGATGTGGAAAAGTAAACAAACCGAATACGGCGGAGAGAGCAGTGATCGGAAAAGTGTTCCGAGACTTTCAGAAATCTTTTCACGTTATTCGTTCCGCAAAGATCGTCAAGATGGGATGCAATTCATCCAAGACCAAGATTAGGCCATTAGATATGCCTCTACCCCAGAATACGTCCTGGTAAGTGAAACAACATGACCAACACAGTTCTCCAAGTGTTACATCCACTATCACGAAATCACAACAACTTAGACTGAAGTTTATACGCGTGGACGTTGGGACCATTTTGGAAACTTCTCAAAAAAGTTGCCAGGTATACTGTACACAATGCTAAGGAAATATAAAAAGAAGGAAAAACGCTGGTATTTTTATATTAGATTAGATTTTTATTGCTTCTAAACTTTTGGGAATTGGGGTTGGTCAAGGCCTGCGATAGTCCGATTACTCTTTGCTCATCAGAACTATGATTTAGTTCTGTTGTATAGCCTCTATTTTCATCTAGCTGTTTCTCTAACTATATCACGCTAGATATAACAAAAAGTTTAACTTGAAAAAAATATCCTCCTTATTCCACCATGTTTATTCTTCAATAAACAAGACGTAGGATGTTTCTTGAAGTTTTGCACACGCACAAGTCAACTGAGTTCAGGGTCTTTCTCTGAATGCAGGATTGGTGCCAAAGTCAAAGGACAGGCGAGAAAACTTCGGAGGAAGTTGATGAAGTGTTTCCAGAAAGACCAGAAGAAGTCAAAGAAAGAGACGGAGACAGCCGAATCAAACGTCCGGGTTACGGCAGAGCCTGACGCGTACATGTTTGTTCCCACCACGACCACGTTCCAGAACGTGCACACCGATGTGGTGAAACTGATCATCCTGATCATCGCCCTCGCACGGCTTCTGGAGTTCTTATTCGGGATCAACTTCCACAAATTGTCTAACCGTGAGTACAGGCCGGTCCAGAGGGTCTCAAGATTCCGGGACTTGGCGAAATACCCGTACGAGGAGCCGAGCCGGACCCGCCGGGCCTCCCACACTCCGCCTGCGCGCCAGCTCGCCGTTCTGCCGCCTCCGCCTTCTTACAGGCAGACGGCGTTCGTCAAGAAGACGAGAGAAGAAATCCTAGTGGAGAAGAACCTGTCAGTGGTAGGGTACGACCGCGACAGGGTGGCCACTGACGGCAACTGCTTCTTTGAAGCAGCGGCCAGGCAACTCGGTAGAGGAGACCCACGTGTCGTCACCACCGCCCAACAACTCCGGCAGGACCTTGTCCGCTACATCCGCGCTCACGCAGAAAAGTACTCCATCGCCGTGCCGGGCGGGCTCTGGGCGTTCCACCGGGAGTTGGACGACCTGTCCCGGCCGGGCCACTGGTGCATGGACCTGGGAGACACCGTGCCGATCGCTCTCGCAAACTTCACCTCCAGGGAGGTCAACCTGGTCACGAGCATCCCCGCCATGCCGGTCATCACGCTCGAACCAGACGGCGAGGAGTACGGCTCCCCTCTGGTCTTGGCGTACCTCAACACGCCGGGAGGGGAGCACTACGATGCCGTGAAGAGGAAGAGGAGTGACTAGACTGAAGACTGAATCGTGAGGACTGTGGATCAGTTTTAATACGATGTTAGGGAGGGGAGGAGTTATACTCCGATGGGTGGAAGAGTCTCAAAGTGGCGACAGGAAGACGGCGCTCGGAAAACTGTCCCAGTCAGCCGCAATGTTATACCCGGAATGGGAGTGAGTTAACAGGAGTGTGAATCGGTCGTTGTGTGGCCATATGCCGTCAGGAAGAAAAGGAAGATAGTACGTACTGTACTCCTCCGTAGGGATACTCAACCCAACCCAACCCAAGGATAAAACGTCCTTGATGGGACGTTGTTCATTTTCAAGAGTGCTGCTACAGAATGGAGACCGGTCACAGCATGGCGTCAGGAAAAGTAACCGAAGAGGATCCAGAGAGTATCAGCCACAATATGCCGTTAGCAAATATGAGTCCTGTTCTGAGGCGATGTTCTGAATTGTCGAGTAGTATTGCCCCGGAGTGTGAATTTGTCGTCGCGATATGTCCCCGCGATCAGGGATAAGGTGTACCGCGAACAGGGATGAGGTGTGCTAATCTAGCTGGATTGCACATGTATATATAACTGATATTCGCCGATGATATTCAAGATTTTAAAAGAACAAGGCTACGAAATGTATGGTGCATATTTGTATTGTTTCAGTTTTCATGACTCGCTATATGTCTATAACATCCATTTTCCTACGGGGATGCCTCTTTCTTGTGCGACATACAGTTCTTTTAATATCAGGTGCAATTTGTAAATATACTCATCCCCCTGATTTGTTATCATCAATACTTCATCATTAAATTCTCAGAAACAAAAGTTACTCTTCTAGTCTTATTTTTCATCTTTCCATCTCGCAACAACTTGAATAACCGTTTCCACTTCAAATGAAATTAAGTAACATTTCTTTCAAACTATTCTCCTAAATCTTTATATCTGTTTGTCAGCAACATAAGTGCATTGCAGCCTGTGACCTTCATAATCGTTTAAGGGAGTTTCATCTTTCACCCTGGCTGACTTGCACTTGTATCTAAACACCGACGCTCAAACTACGTACAAAACTTGTGCAACTAGTTAGTCAGGTGGTTTATTCCAGTGTGCTCTTATAACCTGTGCGGTACCCTGTGCTGTCAGTGCCGGGTTGACTACAAACCTACGCGTCTGGTGTGAGACCACATGGCCGCCGGAACTCGTTCCCATGCTCGCGTATCCACTTGTTGGCGACTGGAAAGAAAATATAACATCAGATATATTCTGGACATTCAAATCCAAACTCTTTAGAATACGTTATGCTGTTTTAAGCATCGACAGTATCACAATATGCAGAATAGGTTGTTCTTGGGTCTTGACGCCTTTAGCGGTAATAGTTTTTGTTCGCTGAAACATTAAGCAATATTTGATGTGGTAAGGCTGGGCAGCTAACTCCTAAAATGGTTGTTTTGGTAAAATTCTGAATATAAAAAAATGATCTTATCTTACTCCATTTGGATCCTATGAGTACTGGACAGCCGGCGTGTAGAGAGTTGGGGACCACAGCTCCTGATCTCTCCATACTCCAGAACACTGCTGCACTGTTCTGTGTACAACGGGTAAAAACATGTAACGTTACGGTATGATGCGATTGAGGAACCTCTATTCTTGCATTTCAATGTAAGCTCAAGAAAAAAATCTTAAAATCAATACAAAATAAGAAAAGCATGTAAAACAGGAATGAAAATGAAGCTTTCGTAACTTGTGCTCGTGGTTCATGTATACAAACAAACAAACAAACAAACAAACAAACAACAGTCACTTAAAGACGGACAAACCCTGATAACTGGCACGGCGATGTCAACATTGGGGAAAACTGTGGACCCGCCGGCATCCACATCACTTAACTGGAAACACACAAAAATCAACTTTAACGTTACGACCAGGAGTCTGCTTTTGTTTTTTTTCCAAACACGTGTTCCGTGAAGCCTTTATTACTGTTTTACAAAACATTATTTTACTCCGTCTAACACTTAAAATGCATTGCACCGTGGCATATGATGTCCAAGCGTCGTTTTTGACTGGAGTCTTGACATTTGTACTTTTAGCACTAGTGCAACAATGGTTTCATATGTAGATCTCTAATACATGCATGTAGCACTGTATAAAAATGAATGAGTCAACTGTACAGAACTTACATATAACAGGAAGGTGACGACTCTGTTACCGTTGTGTATGTGGTGTGTAATATGAGCACCCTGCAAAAATTGCATATATCAGTCAAATCACATTTGATATATCACCACATTTGGTATGTACGAGTCAACAACGCCATATCATGATAAAAAAGTTCACAAATACAAGCCATTTCTGTTTTATGGGAGAGTAAAAACAACAAATCAGATGTAGGTGCGAAAATATGAAAATCCATGCTGTTCTAAGACTTAAACCCTTAAGATTTATTATGCAACGTACCTCAAAGTAATCCGTATGGGGGACGTATTGACCTCCGAGCCCGTAATTTACAACCTATAGAAACAAGAAAAATTCTCACGTTTTCTTTAATTCAACGTATCAATGTTACTGTGAATGGCATTGTGGCCGATACATATCTATCTTAAGAAAGTTACATATTTGATGACGTTTAAAGTTACAATAGTCTGTTACCTGGAAAGCTTCAGCAGTCCCCTCTTCCGTACTGAGGCCGGTGGCGTAGTCCACCCTGCGGCTCAGCCTCGCAACTACAGGGTCGTCATAGTCAAAATGCCAGGCACTACAAGGGTATGTTTAAAACGTGCAACAAAGATATGTCGTCATACATTGTCACGGATTTCGTCATTAGGAATACGTGTTGACACTACTCACTCTAGTTCAAGGTCCTCTCTAGCCACGTGAAAATACAGTTAGCGGACTCATCGAAAATAATTTACTGTTTTCGAGGCATATGGCCTTAATTTGCTTCGAATTCACTCACGTTTCGCTGACTCTGTTTAATATGACTGCATCTCCCCCATCGTCTGCAACCACCACCGATCTTTGGAACTAGAAAACAAAGGATGGTGTTGTCATAAGTAACACAACCGTGTGCTACTCTAACTGATTTGGCTCGAAGTGTCACTTGTGCCGAAGATGGAGCTAAAACAGAAACGGTACCTTTGGAATGGCCATTTCCCGCATCCGGGCAGCCTCGCTTTCGGAGATGATGTCATGGAACAGGTGGATGACGGGATTGGTCTCGTGCAGGACCTCCATCTTGATCGGGCCGAGGTAGAAGTACGGGCTGGGGCGGAAGTACCGACAGCTGACAGACGCACGGGGGGCTCGATTCTGGAAGATGATTGGATAAAGAACGTTATCGTGACGTCATCCGCCGCCATATTGGTGTCCCATCTGCATTTAAAAGTTGGATCGGACTTCAAACGTTTTTTGACCTTTCGGAGATCTCTCCACACTTGTACTCTGTACGTGTCCAAATATCAAACACCAGTAGATTCTGTGGAATATTCAGAAGCTTGTCGATAAGACACTAAGACACTAATGTACATGTGCTCCTGAGTCACGATTCACGGAAATAACACCAACATGGCGACCAGTCTTCCATGCTACAACGCTACCTGTATTGGTTGATGTGACAGTCTTATAAGATAACGCAAGTGTGTATCTAAAGCAGCTTTAGATTATTTCCGTGTAAGATTTGTCTAATAAAACTTAATGTTTTTGGTCTTTGTAATGGACGAAAGCAATAAGAAGATAACAAAAGAGCCCCCGTACCTGTCGCACCCCGGCCCGGCAGAGTTCCTCGTACTTCTCGATGCCCTCCCAGTCGTCAGGTCGCTGTAACTGCCACACGTAGCTGCCTTGTAGGTTAGCGTAGTACTCCTCGTCAGCAATCCGCGACTTAGAGTAGGGGTTGGTGGGATCTAGAGACAAGACAGCATGGTTCAGATAAAATATGAATTGGCATTCGTACTTTTTCCAACACAACCGCCTGTCAATAAGCATGGCTGTGAATGCGATGAAAAATGTGTCTTTGTGTATTTTATTTCTTACTTACCTATTCTATAGGATTCTGAGAACAGTTCAAGGGCCCCGCGATGGTTTCTAAGCTGTAACAAAGTAAAAGTGTTATTAGTTTCAATAACATTTTAACTTCCAAAAGTACAATAGTATTAGACGTTTCTCTACAAAACTGACTAAAATTTCCACTCATCTTCTGAATTATAAATAACTTTTAATACCAACGAATTGTGATTGAAAACTGTGGAACGAAAGGGGGCATTTTTACCTTTGAATACGTATCTGCTAGTCTCTCTAGAACATCTCTCTTGTCCGGGCACAAGTCGCACTCGTTTGCGTTCATGATCGCCAAGGTTTGGTTCAACCACAGAGCGGCGTGATAGTAGTCGTTATGCGACTGGGCAACGATCCCGAAATAGAAGACGTCCAGAATACTGAGCTTGAGCGGTAACGTCCTGTTTTTCATCTCGGACACGTTGACGTCACGGCACGCCTCCGTGTCGTTCGCGCGGCACTGCATGACGATTTCTCCGTCGATGATTCTGCGCATGTCCAGGTTGTAGACGTCCTGAAGCCTCATCAGCGCAAGCGCACATCCCTCCAGATCGGCAAGACTGGGGAGCCGCAACTCGTTATACATGTCACCAAATACTGCGGGGAAGAAAAGGAACAGAAAACGTTTCACGGCAAGATCACAAGACAAACAAACCAACACGTACACAAACTGATCATGACAAAATTGCCGTGTCTTGATTGAAGTGGGGAAAGACAAGTCGAATATTAGAAATCGAAAGAAAATTACAAGTAGTATTGGACAGCGTTTTATTCTTTCTTTCCACTTAATCAAACTTGACCACACACTTTCATCCGATGCAACCAGTGACATGTTCGTTGCGTCACCCCATGCCACTTATTTTACAACCAAGGTGCTGGTGCATCAAGGAAAACCAACGCAACACAAGATCAGCACAACTACAGTACTTCACAGTACGTCAGAATGAAAGAATGGATGTAAAACAGTTTTCCATCTATGCAAGCACACCGACCAACGCCCTCCTCTCAAGGTCTACATGGACATATGCATCACCTTCTTGCGGCCGAGGTAGAGTTTTGATGGCGTTGGCCCACTCCTGGTTCAGACGTTTGATGAGAAGGTAGGCGCCGATCGGGTTGTGGACGAGACTGTTCTGGTTCACCTGGGTCGGGTCTGACAGCCATGCAGCGCCCTCTGCTAACCTTGGAGAAAATGCAGTCATTAAAACTTGTTAGTCTAACCTTACCATCAACAAATCAAATCAAAACGTACTCTTGTTCAATTGCAACATATACTGGTAACATATCCCTAGCTAGCTGTTCTTCGTAGTCACTTTTCAGCACTAACCTCACTGGGTAAAAAAATCATTTGTGTATTACAGTCCACACAGAAATATTTAGCAATCACTCGCGAAGTTGCCAAATATTTAAAATTAAACTGGAGAACAAACTAATCTGTACTTGTTTATAAACACAAACAAAACCATACACACTGTAGTAATTAACTAGAGTTTACTCTCCTACGACACAACCTAAGAGTTGTATTCACTTGACAATTTGAAATATGAGAGACCAATAAATATGCAAAATGTCCACATGCCAAGGAATGTCCACAAACCCGAAAACTTGTCCAGTTTGTTTATTGTTTATTACGACTAACCAGATCCCACGTTAAAAAAGCAAATACATGTAATGAAGTGGTTTTATCTTATCTATATGAACAAAGAGTTTGAATTTAAAGCTCTCTGATATAAACAAGGCAGTATTGAATACTGTACAGACACAGTATATTGTTCGTACCTGTGCAGTTCTTGCGGCACCAGCCCTCCCAGTCTGACGTAATTTCTGACGGCCGCAGCCATGTCTTCCTCCACCCGTACCAGACTCTCCATGTGGACGGTAGCGGAGAAGTAGTCCCCGGCCGCTAACGCCACAAAGGAGGCGGCAAGAACTACCGAAGAGACGGAGAAACGCACGGACATGTTTGAAAGGTACGACACAATATTACTTGGTGTACGGAACAAACCAAGAAAGATCGTGTAGGGGGGTGGGGGTGCAGTACTAGTAAATAGCATTGAATCGGCACAAGAAAAAACTTCAATTTCGCACGCGGGCGACAGAGGAAACAAGTGCTCGACCAGGTGACCTAAAATAAACTTGCAAATTATTTATCCCCCTCGAAACTCCTTAATGGTCCGTCCCTTATTAATCTTTCACCATATAAAGACTAACGTTAAATACATTAATCAGCGCACCCACCTGTAAAAAAAGATATCGGGCAATTCATAAGTTGGCGGAAACAATTGGATTAAAAAGGATTAAAATGGAAAGGGGATTTTAACGGGGGCTAGGAGCTAGATAATCGATAACCCACAGTCCAAACTTCACCGAACTTAAAACCAGGCCAGAGTCCATGCTTCAAACCATTTGTACTCGTAAAAGGTCGTAAAACTAGGTCAGTTCTTAACGAGGCATTATTGTCATATTGAATCTAGCTGCGTCACATAAGTGTGGTCGCTATATATATAAAACTGGGTAAACCATGCGAACTGGATAGCCTCTACCTGGCTTCGGGAAGCGGCTGAAAAGGGTGGAAGCCTGGAAGAGGCTACAAACTGTAAACTGATGAGAGTCAGCGGGGGTGCTTCTGATATGCAGATTTCTGGAATAACGGATGGTCCCTTGTTGGTGAGGCTTTTTTTTACCATCCCGATTTCTCAGTCTTCGCTAAGTAATCAGTTCCATGTGGGGCAGGGGGCCACTCAAGGGCACATAAAAGACGACTGAACACTGAGAGGCCGCGCAGATCATGTCTTGAGTAAAGGTAGTTCATTTTCATTATAGTTCAAAGGCATCACTTAAGTTAAATGGTTCTATACGTTACCAAGCAGTCGCTGAGAGGTCTGTCTAACTAAACTGTAGGAAACCCTGTGGATAAACATGTAGGCTTTGTCGTGCTGTCCCTGCTGACCCATATGTTCTTGTTGTTGTGTTCCGTTACTTCCGTACAAATCCAAAGAGAAACGAACAGAGGAAGCGATAACTCTAGAAATGGGGAAGTCTTATGTCGGGGAGTCAGCGATTGAAGGAAGATATAAATTAAACAGGCAAGCAAGACTATTCTTATCTTTACAACGGCAAAACAAACGCCCCCCCCCTCGTCTGGCACGGATTCATGGAAGATTCTCCACGAAGTAAATACTACATCTGACTCGCAAAGTTATAGACGTAAGTTACGGTCAAGGTGTTGTACTTACCTACTATAGCAGTACACGTGGACAACATAGTTCCATGCCTGGTTCACACGACACGGGCAAACATCTGAAGGCTGGGTGGAAGGGTACTGTGGTAGTGTAGCACAGCTCGGGAACCGTGGAGTTGGACACGTATCCCAAATTAACCCGGGGTTAACCAAAATCTATCACCGCAGGAGGAGGAAGGGTCGCAACGACGTGTAAACTAACAACACGTGTGTGCGACAGAGATGGCGCGCCAATAGGGACGGTCCAGATGACTTTGTGGAGAATGAGAGTAATCTCCAAGTAGATGTTGGAGTGGACAATTTTAGATTTCTGACAGTTCTTTCCCCTACTTTTACGCCTCTCTCACCCGGGGTAGATCATGTAGTATCCACCAGACTCCTTGCATAAATAGTAAATAAATAAATAGTAAAAATCGGCTTTAAACGGGGAATTGATTGGCAAGAGGAGTTGGCCGGCGTGCAAAAGAGTCTGGTGGAGACTAGGGCAGTAGAGGACTGTCAGAAAAAAACAGGCCATTCAGAAACTTTTACAACTGCCCACACAACATCTGCTTCATAGTTCATGAATCGGGGCCAATCAGCCAAGGTTGGTCCCGCCCTTCAGGGGCGAACTTTGCCTTACTTTGGACGATAATTGATATAATAAGGGTGTAAATTTCAGAAGACATGTCTGCACAAAGCCCCCTCACATGCCAGGCCCGCCCTTGGATAAGTCAAGTCAGCCGTTCACGGTTCACCCTGTAATTTGTTCGACTTTTCTCCAAGCAGATGCATGGTTAATAGTCCTCAGTCTAAACAACAACGCTTGAAATGTACAGAACGTCCGAAAAGGTCATTCTTATCTGCTTATCTGTCCCTGGCATCGAAATGTCCTGGCCTGGCATTTCAAGGTGACTGAAAACAGAGAGAAGTGGTAAAACAGCACGGGTCGCTTTGAACAACAAACAGAGCCAGCGCTCAGCTCGGTAGAATGCCCACGGGCGCCAATCCTGGATTGTTCTGATGACGTCAATTGACGCGGGAACCTCCCTAGCTACAGCGGCTGACGTAGAAGCGATTATAGTCCTGCAGAAGATCAGTCATCACCTAATTTGGTAATAATCAGAACAATGCTGAGGCGAAATATGCGGATTTAAGACGTTTACGCCCCCGTGGAATCCCAGAGAGACTTTTGCGCGCGGAGGGGGAAGGGAGACAGCTTGTGAGGGTTGGGAACCGGTGAGGTGCCGAGACCTGTCGCTGTCGTGCACTGCTGGACCTCGTGCCTGATCTAAACACTACCTGCGCAACTGTAAACAACAAAATTCAACTTCCTCCTCCACATTTCCGCGAGGGATCAGAAGTCTCCAGGCTTACACAACTAACGAAATGCACCGAGGACAGCGCCAAGGACGCTTAATCAGCACATAAAAGGTACACTAGTAAAGGACTACACACACTGCCTGAGGAGTGTACTCTGAAACTGGAGACATTACCGCAGACTTACACGAACTCCGTGTAATGAATACTACTTTCCAATTCCACTACCAGACGTCGCAAGAAAAGAACACTAGTTGCGGTTCATCCCTTAGTGAAGAACGCCAAAGCCTACAGACGAAATGCCGAGAGACACAGGCCAGGTAAGCTATGTGTGATAAACAGTATATTATGAGCTTTTCATGCTGTCCATTTGCAGGCTAAAAAGACCGATAAACCACACCATGACCTCACTCTAATTCATCAAGTCTCTCTTTCTCTCGACCATTCATAAGAAAACAAATAGGGAACACTAATCCATTGTGTTAATCCCTAAGGCCACGGTAAGGTCTATACCTGTATTTACCGTCACGGGTAGTACTTAAACAACGGGCGGCGCCAATCATAACATTGCAAGAATCGGATTTCCCCGCACCACATTGTTGCAAAAATGCCACCTGCGAACCTAAACTTGTCATAACATTCGCCCAGCACTAAAGCATGTTGGTTTCTAGCACTTGTATAAGATAAGTTGACCTGAACTAAGTTAGAAGGCCGATTTGTTCTCACACCTACGCGTGACCCATATGTTTTAAATAGTAACATATCGTATAATGTAGTGAGAATGTGGGGGTGGGGGTTTCACCTGTTTGAGCACTGTTAACTCAGCAATTGTCACCTGTTGAAGTGTTTACCTGTAACGTTACATTGTTTAACAAGTTCATATATTCCAAATATTGACTTCCAAACTGTTTTAACCTGACTGAACGACACTTTTAAGTCACAACAGCGTCCCGGTGGATCGAGTTTCCACTAGAGTGGATCAGTCGCCTAGTCTTGTGTTAACCACCGACAGAAAAGAAATGACATACAGAATTTTTTTTATATAATACCCTGTCAACTTAGCACAGCGAGAACACATTAATTTGCAACGCTCCTTGGTAGAGTAAGTCCAGAAGGCTTCAGGAAGCCACTCCGATAAGATCCGATATAATAAGATATCAGCTAGACGTTCTACAGTATTTTGAGTGAAATAGCAGATCCGGAGTCGCCCCAAAGCTTTGAAAGACCACACAGTAGGGTCACTGTAAACTGTATAGGTACATGTCAATACAGCATCCATTGTATCATGCTTACAACACACCGTATACACAGGATAGAGGATCAATATTGGGAGGGGGGCACCGAGTTAATTGTACGCCTGTGTAATTTGTGGCCATTTTCAACCACAATGTTATGTTGGATAGTTGATATCATGAGAGTTTGCTTCATTATATTTGTCGGAGATTTGTGTGACAGGCCATTCAAACGTACCGATATAGTTCACTGCGAGAATTATGATGACGCCTAGGCGTGTGGCATTTTGGTCATCCGAGCAGTAGGTTTGTGGAGGTATTGAAACTGTTTACTTGCTACGATTAAGTGCACAAAGCCGGTCATCCCAAACGTCCCAAGCTTATAAACAACGCCGTAGTACAAACTGGGAAAAGGACCAAGTTCTGTTCCCCTTGTTTATCTGTTTTTCAGCCGCAGTTAATGGTGACGGATATCTTGGTAACAGCCCATTCATACGTTTATGGCCACACATGCATGAGGGCATTTCGGGACAGTCGTTGGTGTGTAAACAAAATTCATCGGTCGTGTGACCAAAATGTTGCATCCTTGTCGACAATAGGTTCTGAGTTTGACCGTGCGACGTAGTTATGATTAGCACCACAGAATAAGTAAGCTACCTATAGCTACTGTAAATATGCTTGATTCACAACCCACGGATAGGTGTGCATACATAAGAATGCACACCTGCAAAATACACGTTTAACCCATGACTCATCAGATATTTCCACTTGGCGAAACAAGGGAGAAGACAAAGGGCAGGGAGACAACACGCCCCGGGCACTGCTCGGCAAAGGTGAACAAGGCGCCGAAGGCACAGCATGCAGACTGCAAAGGTGACTTGCCACTTCTTAAGTACAATGGGGGTATTCATTCAGTAGGTACAGTAGGGTGTGTACACTGTTCGTAAGTGACGGATTCCAGTAAAGTCTGCGGTGGGCGGCAACTTGGAATTACTCTCCAAGTAGAGGTTTGGGTTTTGGGTTATTTGGGGGCTTTTCACCCCACCCCCCAGAACAAAACAAACTCAGTGCAAAAAAGAAACACTGATAAAAAAGAGCCTTAAAACACGCCAAAAATAACCCAAAACCCAAACCTCTGCTTGGAGAGTACGGCAAAATAGCTAGGCGTGAGGATTGATACCTCTGATCTGGTCGGTTGAATCTGGGAGAGTCTGTAGAAATCAAAAATAATATATATATATATATTTTCTTCTATGCGTCATTTCAGGTCTAAAAACTCGTCCAGAGAAAAATGTTTATCAGAAGAAGTAAACAGCATTGTTTCAGACGACAGGTAGATTCACCATCTTTGATTGCTTCCAAATGAGTTCTTAAAATGCGGCATATTACTAGAAAGTACATACTGACACACTGAGTCACATGAAAAATGCTTCGTTGGTATACAAGGAGGTTTAAAATCTTTGATGAAAGATTTAACCTTCCTTGGTTGGTTGGTTGGTTGGTTGGCTGGTTGGTTGGTTGGTTGGTTGGTTGGTTGGTTGGTTGGTTGGTTGGTTGGTTGGTTGGTTGGATGGTTGTGTATGAAGTATTACACCTCGAAGATAAAAGTCAGCACAGCTACAACTCAGAGCAGACCGTATGTTGTGACCACCGCCTACCGTCTCTCCTCAGCTCTGTCACTCTGGATTCATCTGGAGAACTTTTCATAGACGAGGATATGGATGTGACTACTATGAACGACACGTCACAGATGTAGGTACCCATAGGACCATCTTTCTTTACGTATCAAACAACATTGTGCAACATTTATTCATTTATGATGATTTTCCACATACAATACAGCGGCATGGTGGAATATGTGTTCATGTTAGGACACCTTCTCAACGCCACCATGCCAACAAGGTCATAAAATGGAACGTGGAGCTAAATTTATGAATATATGATCTTTTTATTTGAAGTTATCAAGATTCTACCAATTTAATGGTCCATGTGACTGTGCCAATTTTTCTCACTTGCATCTTTTCACATTATAGGGGTGGAAATCTGGACGGAACAGCTGAAGTAACGGACAAGGGGCAACCACCTGCAGGCGAAATGTAAGTGAAATTCTTCCAAAGTTCCAAATTTCTTCCTTCATAATTGACTCACGCTGTCACAGTATACGATAGAGTCTGTATCACATTGTTTGTAACAAGCCCCTTTCATGTCTTCTTTAGGTCTGCCTCTTCTACCGTGATGGCATTTGAAGGCTTTTTTAATATCATCGATCCGATTCCTGCAGACGACAGGTTGGTAACACTCTTTCATATTTCAGGTCGTTTTTAAGAATAAAGACGATCAGATGATTAAAAATTTGGCATGGTCACATCATGAACGCTTGTATTATGTAAGATTAGACCGGAAATAGCCGATATTTAAGACTGTGTGCAGTACAGCGATGTTATTCAATGACGATGTTTTTGTGTATGCCATTATAGGGTCCAAAACTCCTCCATGCAAGCAACGCCATCAAATAGGGCTGCTTTTAAGGAAAGGTAATCACCTCAAAAGCACTTCTCATGCACACAAAATTGTATTTAAAACTTCGCCATGCAATCACATATGCTTATTTCTACACTATATCAAGTAGCGTGATGTTGAGGACAGAGTTTTCTGCATATAATAATTTCAAATTGGCGATTGTTACCAGTTTTTGCTGCCACATTTTAAGTTATTTATTTGTTTCATTTTCAATTGGCACCCCAATGAGTTGTACATTTTTCAGACCGTACGAAGAGTATCTGAATCTCGGCAACCGTGCTCTGGAGAATGGCGACCTGAACTCGGCAGAGACGAACTTTGCGGCAGCGCTACGGCTTATTCACGGTAGGCCCGTGATACACATTAACATGAGGAAAATACTGTTCCTACATTAATATGCTTGTAACTTTAGATTAATAGATTTAGCTAAAACCTTACATTTTCGTTTACCAAAAAGACTCTCATACGGTGCATCTATTGTGCTGCTGTTGACAACAGCTGTAGCCAACGTGGTCCAAACGTTTTTCCTTTGCCACACTTGTACCCTCAGAACCAAGTAAACCTGTGCTTCACGCAGAGGCCCACTGTCTACAAAGGCTCGGTGACGTGTACAAAGAACGAGGCAAACGGACAAAGAACGGAGGAGTCTTCAACCAATCGGCGGCTTTGTACAATGCAGCCCTGGCTAGAACGGAGGACGAAGAATCCAAACAAAACTTACTGAGAGTTCGGAATGAGGTAGAGCCACTGTTTCTCTCACACACGGCAAACATAGGTCTGGAGCCGACCTGGCATCATGTCGTCATAGATCATAAGAAGGAGTTGGACGACATGCGACGCCATATGATGCACCAGTTGGACGCCATTCACAAGGAGTACAATCCGTACCAGTACCACGAGGACGATCCAGCTGCGAGAGAAGTGGAGACACTACGAGCTAACGCGATCAGGGATCTGTTCAAGACCGTTGCCAGAGACAGGCAGAGGCTTCTTCAAGTGCTCGTCGAGGAGTGCATCACAGAACTCGGCCCTCCTCCCTGCAGGTACGCCCTCATTGCCGTGGGGTCCCAAGCGGCAGAACTTGCCACGCTATATTCTGAACTAGACTTCGCCATTCTAATTGAGGAAGGGAAGGACCATCATGATACACAGTGGTACTTTCGTAAGTTGTCGTGGTATCTACACCTTAAGGTTATCAATCTGGGGGAAACCACTCTCCCATCGCTGGCTATCACCAGTCTAAACGACTACCGGAATGAAGATCCAACCAAGAACTGGTTTCTAGACTTTGTAACACCTCCTGGATTTGCCTTCGACGGCTATCTAACCAAGAACCCTCCAGTCACCATCACAAACGACACAGACACCAGCCCACTTGGTTGTCTCATCCTGACACCTACAAACATGGCCGAACTACAACATCGCTGTGTCTTAGTTCGGGAAGGACATTGCCTCTCAGACGTCCTGAGAAGAGTAGCATACTTGGCAGGAGGGCAGGATTTGGTGGATGAGTACGTCAACAGACTGAAGAGTACACCCGAGCCATGTGAACGCCAAGCCAGACTGCTCGGGAGGCTGTCGTCGCCGGATGAGATTCACCAAATCGACACTAGTTTGGACAAAGCACGTCTTCTGAACCTCAAGAAGGACATCTATCGCTTTCCTAGTACGGTCATTGAGGCTCTGGGTCTAGTTTGTGACATATCCTCATCAAGTACGTGGACAGTGATAGAGGAATTGAAGAAACAACACCATATCAGTGACGCTGACGCGAACCACCTGACAGTAATGACCAGCATCTCGGCCGAGATACAGATGAGAGAACACGCGACAAGCGGAGGACGAAACGAATCCCCGAGTGAGCTCCTAGCATTGCCACGTCAAACGAAAGAACAGGAGACATACGGGACCGTGCTCAGGTCAACATTCCACATTCCCCACCCCAAAATGCTCTTCAGGTATTACTTCACCGCCATTCCGCTAAAAAGATGTGTCCTCGACATCTTAGAAGACACCGGGCCTGTTAAGAAGGGACCTTTGTTGAGAACAGCTATATTCGATTCTTCTTCCTCGTGCCGGGCTGAACTGGCCCGAGACCTGTACCTTTTAAGTACTTCTGTAAATGAGTCTGAGTCAGTGCTGAGAGTAACGTACATTCAGAGCCAAGAACAGGCAATATCAATCGCTGAGCTGGCCGCTACTCGGAAACAGTGTGGTGATTTGAAGGAAGCCATCATTCTCTATGACAAATCACTCTCCTTATGGAAGTGGATCAGCAATACAAGCGTCGAAAACCGTGTCATTGCCCAACGTCATATTGCCAACATACTGAACAACCTTGGTTTGTCGTGGAGTGAACAGGGTGACGATAAACAGGCTATCAAATTCTATGAGCAGGCAATGGAGATTCGTGGAAAGGACATTGTACACACACAGACTGCAGCACTATTGAACAACATAGCACTGTCTTGGTGGAAACTCGGCGATGAGAGCAAAGCCACCAGTTTCTTTGAGCAGTGCCTTGTGGTACTGAAATCTGTCCATAAGACCAACGTGATACATGCCAGCATTGCAGCTTGCCTCTTCAACCTTGGAGTAGTCTGGGGTAAACGTGGCGATCACAAGAAATCCATGATGTACAAGAAAGAGTCGCTGAGGATGAAACAGGTCCTCCACGGGGACAACACGGCACATCCCGACATTGCTGCGCTCCTTCACGAGCTGGGCTCAAGCTGCTGTAGACTTGGTGATCTCGTTAAAGGCATCCGCTACTTCGAGCAGTCAATCAAAGTGCTCCGAACCGTCCATAAGGAGAAACCGCACGAGGAGATTGTCCGTGGTCTCAACAGCTTGGGATCGTGCTGGAACAAAATCGGTGATTATATCAAGGCAATCTGCTACGTTGAGCGGTCCCTGGAGATGAACTTGGCACTGAAAGGTGACACGTCACATCTGACTATCGTCGCTTTACACAGAAAACTGGGGTCTCTGTGGAGTCTGCAGGGTAACTACCTGGAGGCGATCAAACACCTCTCGAAGTCACTGACCATGATGACGTTTCTGTGTGGCGAAAAGACGGCGCATCCTGACATCGCAGCCTTGCTCAATAATCTGGGAGTGTCGTGGTGTAAACTCGGCGAACAGGAAAAGGCGATGCAGAACAACCAACGCTTGCCGGAAGTCATAAGGAGGATCTACGGAGCCGGCACAACACCACCGTCCTGTCTTGGGGGTGCATACCATACCCTACAGCTTGATAGTGCACCACATGCTGGCGGCAGTGATCATGAGAAAGCGATGGCATATTTCGAACAATCACTAAAAATGAGGAAAACCATACACGGTGCAACAGCTACACATCCCGACATTGCTTCATCTCTCAGCAACCTGGGCTCAGTATGGAGTAAACTTGGCGACCGCACGAAAGCGATCCAGTACAAAGCTAAAGCTCTGAGCATGAGGAAGGATATCCACGGGGACAAGCCGCACCCTGACACTGCAGCGTTGCTCAACGATCTAGGAGTGTTGTTGTGGCAGGTCGGTGACAAAAAGAAAGCACTGTGTTATTTTGAACAGTGCCTAGAGATGACGAGAGACATCCACAAATGGAACACTGAACAACATCCTGCCATTGCTGGAGCATTGAACAACCTTGCCATGAGTTTCAAAGGACTCGGCAATCTCAGGAAAGCAGCCCAGTTCTTCGCGGAATCCGCTGCAATGATGAAAGCTGTTTGTGGGGAACATACAGCACATGTCAACGTCACCGCGCCTTTGATTAACTTTGGAGTGACCTGGGACATGCTTGTAGAGGAAAACAAAGAGCAGACTATCAGAGGACACGGCGCATTGACGCGAATGTGTATCTTTGGAAATATCGAACCCCGTCATGATATTGCCATGTCACTATCAGACATTGGATCGTCCTGTTTTAATGCTGGACTTCACAGTAAAGCACGGACGTACTATGAGCATTCTATACTGATATTACAAGCCATTTATGGATACCAAACGAACAATGCTGACGTCGCCAGGCTTCTCGGGCAGGTGGGGCTATGTTGCAATGAGTTGGGAGAACAAACAAAAGCTATCAGCTATTTTGAGCGATCACTTGACATGGGGAGAGCCTTGCCCACTGGCACTAAACGCCTGGACAGTGCCGTTTGCCTGAGTAAACTGGCATCAATATGCTGTCAACTCGGCAATCACAACCAAGCGATTAGCCACTATGAGGAGTCGTTACGAATAATGGAGATTGTCATCGGAGACAACGTGGCCCATCCTCAGACTGCCGCCACACTCAGCGACCTGGCATCTACTTGGAGCAAAGTCGGCAATTACAGAAATGCAATAAGCTGCGAAGAACAATCTCTGAAGATGAAGAAGACCATATATGGAGACAGTACGGTGCATCCTGACATTTCCGCGTCACTTGGCAGCCTTGGTCTATACTAGGAGTAAAATCGGCGATCAGACCAAAGCTATCGGTTATTACGAGCATCTACTGGGAATGTTACACACGGACAACACGCGTCAGCCCCAGGTTGCAGCGGTACTTGGCAACCTGGGGTCATCATGGAGCAAACTCGGGGACCAAAGGAAAGCTATCTCCTTCCATGAGCAGGCACTGAAAATACTGCAAAACATTCATGGGAGAAACAGGCCACACCAGGACATTGCCACGGCATTTAGTAACCTAGGATTGTGCTGGGGACAACATGGCGAACGGAACAAAGCCATCGAATGCTATGAACTTGCACTGAAAGTTTTGAAAGCTCTATATGGTGATGATGCGCAGCATCCGCACATTGCAGAAGCACTCTACCACCTGGGGCTCCAATGTAGTGAAATCGGCCATCCTTTGGAGGCAATAATGTACCAGGAACAATCACTGCATATGCGTAGAGCTATCTACAAAACGGTAGCACACCCTGACATAGCCGCGTCATTGAACAGCTTGGGGGCAACCTGGAGCAAACATGGCGACCAGAGAAAAGCTATCGCTTTCTACGAAATGTCATTGCAAAATGATTCGAGCTCTTTGTGGAGAAGACACGGTCAATCCCGAAATTGCCAAGGCCCTCAGTAACCTGGGAAAAGCCTGCACTGAACTTGGTGATCACCCAATAGCGACCGAATACTATGAGCAAGCCCTGCAGATGCAAGAAGCTATCCATGGAGAAAACACACCGCATCCGGATGTTGCCTACTCACTCTGCAACCTGGCATCTTCCTGGATTAAACGTGGCGATCAGAGAAAAGCGATGAACTACTCTGAGATGTTATTAGCGATGATCAGAACTGTTGAAGGAGAAAAGATGGCTCATCCTGGTATTGCGATGGCACTCGGCAACATGGGGAAGTTCTGGACGAAACTTGGTGATCACGAGAAAGCGGTGAAATACTACGAGGATGCATTGAAGATGAGACAACGTCTGTGCGGGGAAAGTTCGGCACGGGAAACTGCTACATTACTTTGCGACCTGGGTCTGTCGTGGAGCAAACTTGGCGATGACAGGAGGGCAGTTACCTGCTTTGAACAGTTCCTAGAAATGACGAAACGTATCAAAGGAGAGATCACTGCTCACTCTGGAATTGCTGAGATTCTTAATTACCTGGGGTCCACGTGTACTAAACTCGGTGACTACGGGAAAGCGGCAGGCTACTATGAACAGGCCCTGGCCATGCTTTACAATCTGCATGGATCTAATGCTTTACGTCCCGACATGGCCGCGATACTCAACAACCTAGGGTCAGCCTGGGGTAAACTTGGCAACCAGAGCAAAGCGATCAGCTACATGGAAATGTCACTCAACATGAGGCAAGCTATGTACGGAGAGGACCCACATCCCGACACAGCGAGGCTCACTAACAACCTGGGGACAGCCTGGTGCCAACTCGGCGATCAGAGAAGAGCCGCCAGCTACTTCGAGGAGTCGCTGAAGATGATGAAGAGAATCTACGGCGAGAACACCGCGCATCCCGACATCGTAGCAGCACTGGACAACCTAGGGCTATCTTGGGGCCACATCGGCGACCAGGCAAAATCCATCAGCTACAAGGAAGAGTCACTGAGGATGATGAAGGCTATCTATGGGGGACGCACGACTACCTCTCCCGTCGCTACTTCACCAGACAGCCTTGTGCCGTAGGTGTGATGTGGGCGATCGGTGCAGTATGAATACAGATCTATATAACATCTATGAGATATGTAATGAAAGCAATACATGAACCATCAAAGGGGCATGATAAATAAACCTTTAGGCGTACTATGGAAATATTCAAACATTCAAACAAACCTGTACTGATGAAGGGTGTCGGAACAACACCCGAACGTTTGCTTATTAAAACTTTTAGTTTGAAAAGTCTAGTATACTATCTTTCTATGGAAATGAAAGTATGTCCATATTCATATCTAGAATTCCATACATGTATTGCGTCGCAGCTGTTGCTGTGATAAGAACAGCTTATTTTCATCGGTCATCCAACATAATTTATGATAGTTTATTTCTATGTAATTTATTCATATTGTATTCACTTCAGCTTGGTACAAGGTGTGTGCTTTGTCGAAAATATGCATTATTTTCCAACATGAAATAAAACTGAACGATAAGGAATGCCTGTTTATTTCTCATTGCTTTTAAAAATCACAGAAAGAATCATTCCTCCGGAGTGAGACCACAAGGACGCTGAAGTTCATTGCCAACCTCGTGTATCCATTTGTTCGTCACTGAGAAGAAAAAAAGTACAAGAAATAATCAACTAGTACAAGAAACAACAAAAAGTACAAGAAACAATCGACTAGAAACATACACCAAAATATAACATTCATATGTCTGGAATAGATTTGATAAAAAGCAAAGCTATATGCTTAGTAAGTTGGGTATTGCAAAAGATGAAGAAAAGCAGATGGCATAGAACATATGAAACTTTTAAATCCATGAAAGAAGTAGAATACTGAAGTACGATGTACAAATATCCCAGTATCTTACTTACCCCATTTGGACCCAATGAGAACAGGGCAGCCCGCATGGACAGAACCTCCGGACCGAACCAGCGCCTTGTTAGTGTTCTCAAACATCACCGCACTGTTCTGGTGTTCAGTGAAGGGAGGGGAGTGTGTTAAAAAGACATATTATGTTTATGGAGCATTTCCACTGCAACAGTATGACATCAAGCGATGTTCTGTAAAACAGTTATGACTTGTGAAATTTTTTTTACATGCATGCATATTTACACCTACCGTAATCGGGATTCGTATTGTCTTACTTACTTTGACTACTGGAACAGCTATGTTTGCCACTGTAAAAACGGTCGCACCGCCAGCATCAACCTCACTCAACTGTCGTGGTAGAAAGCAATATTTTTGTCAGTAATTTCAAATGATGGATGATAAAATTTGTTAACATGCACAAGAATTTGATTCCATGTTTATTGATTCTCAATCACTAATATTTGTTCTAAAGAAATATCAAGCAATGTGTGGTACATTAGATGACGTCGGTATATACAGGTGAAAATTTACATACGTAGAATAAAAATGTGAGGATCCGGTTTGCCTGCACCAGTGTTCGAGAAACTTCATCCTGAAAATATTCGAACAAAATTTAAGTATTTGGTTATTTGCCTATTAATTGGGTAAACAAACTTGATCATCAATGAAACGATCTACGTACATACACATCAATAAATGATAGTCAATCGGAATAACAAAAGTTACTGCTACTATTTACGTCAAGATGGTCATAATGTGGCTCGTACTGTCCACCTAGTCCATAGTTGAGCACCTGTGGAAATAAAAATGTAACAAAAAAACTAGAAACAATAATATTCAGTAAATGTCTCATCATATCACTTATCCATGTATTTCACCAATTTACCGACAGCTTTAACATTTCGGAACATGCACGATTTTTTAACACTTTCGTTTGTAACGGTTTCTCCTATTTTACACTTTTGAAAACCATCCTTCATGACATATTTTCTACGCCCATTTCCTTCATGAAAACCCTAACCTTTAATACCTGGAAGTTGTCCCCTGTCGGGAATGTGGTGTTCAGACCTGTAATGTGCGCCACCCTGCGGGACAACTTTGCAACGACAGGGTCTTCCTCGTCGGGAAGCCATCCACTGTGAGGATGGAGACATGAATGTTTGTCACTTACACTATACTAAGTAAAACAGTATATAAGATTCTTTCAATTTGTCATTAATTGTTATGATATCATAAATGAGACAAGCAGACAGAAAACAAGTCCTACGTTTCGCTCACTCGGTGCTCTGAAACCTTTCTTTCCCCGGAGCTTGGCAATACCATGGATCTCTCGAACTGTGAAAAAGCAATTAATTATGTACTTTGAACTGTCGAACATATTTGACAATCAGGTGCACTGTTGTATGAAACTTGCAACAACTCTTTTCACAGCAGACGACTCAATAATATTGGAACATGTTTGTAGACTGAAGGTCCATATTTGCCATAGACACTAGGTGTAGTACACTGAGATCACTCTGGGACAATAATGAATGTTTAGTACAACATTTCAGTATTCTTGTACCGGAAAAGTTTGTCGTAGACTTTTTTTGGACGATGGCTTCGAATTCTTCATGGCCTCACTGAAAACGGAAAACGACGAATGACAGAAACGTACGAATGTCACCAGACCTTTACCTAGCCTGGAATCCCTCCGTGAACGCTGTACTGTGTCTCCGCTCCGTTCCTCTGCTCCGCCTTCACTGAACGGAGCGGAGACACAGCCTTCACGGAGGGATTCCAGGCTAGTCTTTACTTTGGACACCCCCAATTGTCGCATGACGCCAGCCTCCGTGTCGGTGATGACGTCATAGTACAGCGCGACCCGTGGTTCCTTGTCCCGCAGCACCTCCTGTTTTAACGGGCTGAGGTAGAACACAGGAGACGGGCGGACCAGCGCGCAGCTCAGGGCTGCTGACTCCACGGTCGCTCTTCCTCTCTACACACACGTAAAAATCCATAACATGCAGTTTGGTATTACGTGACTACACTCCATTTCAGCTTTTGAGGTGAAACTTAAGGAAAATAAGAAAAGGATAAATAAGGAAAAGGATAAGCAAATGCATAATGTTCTGCTCTGTTTATTGTAACTCAAACACATTCATATATTACATATAATATATGATGAGCAGTCCCTCAAACTCTGCCCAGCTACAAAATGTAACCCAATGCCACAGGGTGTTTCTACATTACCCCAGTTACCATGGTGACAGATGTCTGGTCCAGGTCATCGACCTTACTGGTTTGGAGAAGACGAAGAAGAGGAAGAAACTTAGCAAAAACAATATGTTTTCCTTCTGCGAAGGTAAACATAGAAAGACTACCACTGAGACGAGCACACAGATAGCACACCTGTAAGACCCCAGCCCGACACAGTTCTTCATAATTATCGTAGATACTTCTCGGTCGCACCAACTCCTGAGACGTAGGTCCTTGTTCATCCGCTTTAGTCCTCGCCACGTCTGCTTTGAAGGCTTTGGTCTTCAGCCTTCGACTATGGTCGTCGTGTCCTAAGCAAAACAACATTATAGTGTTTGCTGGCTGAACTTTGTAAGTTTGACTTTTGATATTATTAGAGTCACTGATTTTTTTTGACGTGATACACATACGACTCTATAGGTTTGACTCTCCCAGGTTCAACCAGTGGACCAGCATGTCGGATGTGATGTCACATGCAGACACACTATAAGACTACGAAGCTTTGAAGTTTGTTTTTTGAAGCTCGGAATGTGACTTACCTAAATCAAGTGCCTTTTTGTAGAACGCCAAAGCTTGCTGGTATTTCTGAAGCTGCAAAGGGATGATAATCATCTTAGCTTTAGGAAAGCAATATTTCATGTAATTCGGGAAGGAATTCAAGATGATACTGTCTTTCTGTGAAAATAGGGACGTCACAACATTCCTGACCAGGACAAATTGTTTTAGATCCTCTTCGGAAGAACAGGGAGTTCTCACCTCACTGTAGGAATCGCCGAGAGCTTCCAGTACTTGTAGCAATTCAGGATCACCTTCAGATGGAGTTCTTTGCGTCACCAGAGTCAGGGTCAAGTTGAACCAAATCGCGGAGTAGTAAAACTCGCCCCGCTTGTGGGCCACGTTGCCGATGTAGAAGACATCAGAGACACCTAGCGGTAGCGATGTGAGCTGCCCCGTAAGGCGTGACAGGTTGACGGGTTGACACCTTTCCGAGTCGTCTGTAGATGTTTGACTCCTCTCACAGTTCATGACGACTTCTCCCTCCGTCAGGCTCCGCAAGTCCAAGTTGTAGACGCCCTGAAGCCTCAGTAGCGCAAGCGCAGACCCTTCTAGATCAGCAGCGGACGGGAAGGAATGTTCCAACTCGGCTTGACCGAACACTGGAAAATATTGAACTCATATTTGCATTACATTTGTAATAAGATAGTACAATGTATAAACACAAGGAAATTGTTACTCAAGAAACTGGATAGATTTTGGAAACTTTCAGGCGTTTCAAGTAGCATCCACTAATTTTCGTCAGTGACTGAAAAGTAGATGCTACTTGAAACATCAGTGACACATCTCACAGTTTTCAAAACCTAAGTCTACTCAATATTGTGTTTTATATTATAATGACATGCAGATACCACTGTATTGTATTTCTATACATTTGTATGACCCTGTCTATTTATCTGTCGGCATGGTGACCTTGAAAAGGTATACTTAGGTTCACCTGTTTCACAATGCCTTCCATGTATGTGGAGATTTGAAATGAATAAATGAATACTGAAGTTGTCAGCTAATGAGAGCCGTACCGTCTGCATGGTTGGGTAGTTCCTCCATGATGTCCGCCCAGTCGCGGTGAAACCTCCTCAGCAGCAGGTACGCCCCCACAGGACTGTGGACCATCCGGCCAGGGGCGCCGTATCCCGGATGTGACATGCTGTCACACAGACTGAAAACCACACGATTTTCTAAATACAAACCTTTATTATTGAACCTTTATTGAGTGGATGAATAAAAATGTTTATTGCATATTTTTGCCCAGTTGCTGTCACAGATGCTGAAAACGACACAATTCTTATCAATACAAACCTGAAATCTGTATTATTCAACCTTTATTGAGTGGATAAATCGTGACAAACGTCTATTGGACATTTGTATAGACCATAAACACACACATGCAGAACATTAACAAAATGGCCTACACTATATGATAAGTTTTCAACCCATGCAGCCTACATTATATCTAACTGCTCACCCACTGGCCTCTTTCAGCAACAAGTCTTTTTTATGAACAAAACAACGACATCTAAACGTAAAAGTAGTCTATGTTAACTAGATGAAAATTTACCTGTAATGTTAACTGTAGTGTGGTCATCACTATAATACGTTTGCGCTAATCTGTACAATGGATATAATAGAGAATACGTTTGACACTGAAGTCCGAACAGTTACCTCTGCAGCGCGGAGGGCACCTCCCCTCCCTGTTGGATGTACCGTCGAGACGACTCCACCATCCGCTGTTCAACCTTCGCCAGGTTCTCCAGACGAAACGTGGCGGAATAAAAATCCGCGTCACAGGTTGCCAACAAGGCCAACAACACTAACAGGCAGCATAGATAGTACTGCATGGCGATCTCTTTGTGATCTTACTAGCTATAGGAGACTAGAGGAGCTCCTAAGTGTTGGGTAAAAAGGTGAAGTAAAATTTACAGAGAGATGTCATTGGATAGTGTCCTCCCAACACCTGCCTTGTACTAAAGCATCCTGTTTATATGTTGGGAAATACCACGCAAACTGATCATGGTGATTCTTATTATGAGTCCTGTTGTTTTGGGTTGACTATAAAATGAATCCGGTTACAAAACAGGTCGCTATTTTTGTCGGTCCTAGCTAAACCAGCCATAATTGCAGTGATTTTGGAACGGCTGGATTGGAATGATTTACAGGGAGGTAAGTAAAGAGGAAAGTCGATGAAAAGCACAGTAGGGTAGCGTACGTGTGTGAGTAAGAAAGTAATGAAGTAATGCCAGTTTTATCATGGTGGGTTTAGCTTCTGGATACCATATTGGAAATTTGACACACACACACAGAGACTCACACACACGCACAAACACACACACACGCACGAACACACACACACACACACACACACACACACACACACACACACACACACACACACGGACGAACACACACTCTTCTCTCTCTCCCTCTCTCTCTCAGACCATTGGCTTTTTCACTTCATTTCGCCTAAGGCGGTGCATCCGGCTGCTGCACCTATCAATGTAAACCTACTGGACCATTGTGTCTTTACACTGGCTTCACGATAAACCCTAGAGACCTCCTGCAAGTTCCCCTGCCATAGTTGCTACTACAGCTGGCATCCAGGCCATGTCAAAGTTAGTTGACTAGTAACGGCATGTACAGGTACTCAGTCAAACAAATAAAACAACAAAAACAACTCAAGTACGCAGGTAAATCACAACGACTGCTTCAAGTCCCGAAGAATATTTATTTTCCGGAGATGTACTAATCACCGATATTCTCATATTTCACAATCTGTAGACTGTTGCCATCGACCAAGGTCAGAAGAATGGCACAGAATACTAATTCAAAATTCCTAAACAAATTGAAAATGAGATATTAGTAGCATAATGACAATGGTCCAAGTACTTATTTTAAGTAGATAAATCGTGCAAAAAAGGCACACATATAAGGCGTGATGAAAAATGAATGTAGAGATAGTAATCATAACATCTCTGCGAGACTATCACTCGTCTGGTGAGAGACTACAAGGCCTCTTGAACTCGTTCCCATACTCCCGTATCCACTTGACAGCCGCTGTGCAAAAAATAAATAGATAAATAAACGGATAGTATGTAAGATACATGTAGTAAGGCAGATATAGCATAGGCTGTTAATGACAGTCCAATAAATAACCTCTCACAGATCTAAAATCATCTTTACCACAACTCTTGTTAGAACTTATCACTAACGGAATAGATTAGGACTAGCTGAAAACACTGCCATGAAAGTTCATCTGATTTCGTAGTTAGATGTTTAACGTTAGAACGTTTGTTCCAGGGATGACGTCACACTTCAGAAAAGACATCTGACAAGTCTCGCTGGGTCAGTCTACTGAAGAAGACCAGAGTGAATGCACGAAAGTTCTAGGAGAGAACAATTCTTTGTGTTGGAACAGATGTTTTAACTGAAGACACATGACAGAAGAACAGTTGAGAATGGAGTCGTGTGAGTGCTCGACTAGGAACCAAGAGGTCCCGGGTTCGAGTCCTGATATGCCACTGATCTTGTGCCCTTGGGAAAGGCACTTTACACGACTTTCCTCACTTCACTCAGGTGAAAATGAGTATTGTATTGTCCCCTGTGTTGGTGGCGGCATTAATATAAGTTGGAAAAAAACTTGAGTGTGCCGTCACCACGTCTTGTGATTGCATGTTGTAATAAAAAAAAAAGACTTACTCCACTTGGAGCCCATGAGGACCGGACACCCCGCGTGAAGGGACAGCGGCTCGTAGTCTCCAGACTTCTTCAGGTTCTGGACCAGCAGGGCCGCGTTCTGGAAATCAAACATCGTCGGTACTGTTGCATCATTGCCTCCATCAGAATTGTTGACTTAAAGAAAATATAGACTAGCAATACTTTTTGAGCAAGTACATACGAAGGAAGCAAACACTGGAGCCAAATAATTTACAGGTGCAGTGTATGTAATGTTTCAAATATGTAAAGCAATATTTGTGCAATATTTGTAAACAACAACAACAACAACAAAATAATACCTGCACAGCGGGAGTGATGAGATCTATCTCAGGGAAGACTATGGCACCGCCTGCTTCTACTTCATTTAACTGAAACGGGAAAGAAACGGACATCTTTGGAACAACACTTTCGACCAATGCAGTACATGAGGATATGTTTGCTAGCAAAGTACTCACTGCAACAGGCAGATTAGAACAAAACATACAACTTAATAACACCAATAACAGCTTCGTAACTTTTCCTTGCCTTTTTTTACTTTCTTACAGCTTACTGGGCTTTTCCCTCAATATCGGTCATTTGAAGGGGTAAACGGTGTCCTATTGGTCAGAGAAATGTCAGATATCCTGACTTACGTAGGTTAAGAAGGTCATCATCCTGTTCCCATCTATGGCTGTGTAGCGATGGTAGACTTCCTGTGGGAAAGAATATATTTGTTTACCTTCGCATACATGTATGGTCTGCTCTGTTAATTCTTACTCAAATACATTCGTATATATGGTCAGACAAATCCCTCCTACTATAAGATTGCAACATTATGTAACCCAACACCAGTTGCCATGGTGACAGACGTCAACAAATCAGATCATTGGCCAGGTCAGAGGTTAGTGTTTAGAGAAGAAGAAGAGGAAACTGAGCAAAAACAATATGTTTTCCTTCGGTAAACATAAATATTCATCAGTACGAGAGAAGAGAAAAGCACATCATTGACCTGGACTCTACTAAACAATGTCACTCAAACATGCAAAGTCGTAGGTTGTAAGTTGTAACGTCACTTCCTTAGATATATTACAACACAAACACACTGAGCCTTACCGCGAAGTAGTCCAGGTGATGTTGAATGGCGCCTCCGAGACCATAATTCAGGACCTAAGAACAACACCGCATATTTAAACGTATGTACACAATTTGATGACATGTGGCGGTCATGGACTCTGATTTTAGACGATACACTTTTTAGCTCTAGTTGACAGTTGTAGCTGAGCTGCCATACCGTAGCAAATTATGGAGGAAAAAACGACGCACTTGAATGCAGTGAACGATGCTTCCGTAATAAAGTATATGTGAACGAATGAAAAATTGATATTGTTGTTGTTTCTGTGGACAGATTTTTATATTTCTGTATAATGCTTTATCGTTTAAACGCTGATGATCTTTTAAATGAATTGTTCTTCTATAAGTGTATTGTAAAATCAGCGCAATTTAGTCTTGATGACTACAAAGTTGATTAAACAATAAAGGTTTAAAGTTTAAGAAAAAAAAATCAGAAATGCCTGACCATGATCGGTTCTGCATGCGGCAGTTCCGTGGACAGCCCGGTCAGCTGACCAACTCTGCGGCTCATCTTCGCGATAAACGGTTCCTCAGCGTCAGTGATGACTCCCCTGGTGGTGCGGAATGATCAGATAAATAAGTAGCCTTACTGAGTAAAACGCCACCAAGTCGACGTTGAAATATTACATCAAAGTCCAGACGCGCATAACTCAATATAATGCATTGTGTTGTCAAAGCTTCAACCATAAACATTTATATGCCAACGCTATATAAAATTTCAGCGTGATATTACTGAAAATATTGTTTTTACAAGTTTACTTACTTTTCACTGACTGCGTATTTGTCGATGTAGACTAGACCCTGATCATCCATGCTCGTCGATCTTTTAAACTGTTATAAAACATGTTTATGTCAATTGGGAATTTACAAAAACGTTATGTAACCATCCATCCAGCCAGCCATCCATCCATCCATCCATCCATCCATCCATCCATCCATCCATCCATCCATCCATCCATCCATCCATCCATCCATCCAACCATCCAGCCAGCCAGCCAGCCAGACTGCCAGCCAGCCAACCAACCATTGCTTTCTCAGGGAATTTTTCCCCGGAGCAGTACACAGAAAACAAAACATAACAAAGACAGAATCACCCTGGGAAATGCGACAGTCCTGAACTTTTTGGCCTCCTTCTGCGTGATGACGTCATGGTACATAAGTATCTGAGGGTTCCTCCTGTGCAGAACCTCCACCCTGGCCGGACTGATGTACAGATGGGGGCTGTCCCGCACGTACCGGCACTTCAGACGCCGAGGCACGGGGCTCTGGGCAACAGAACGGCTTGTAAACTTCTTTATATCATCGGTAAGGTCAACAGAAGACAAATGCCGAGAAGAAAAGATTCCTCCACCACTGAACAGGACAGTTGTTGCATGAATTTGTTAATGTATACCATTTATGTTAAGTCTGTGTGATTACCCTGTGTTATTGTGTGACGGTTGTTATTTTGTTTTGATGTATTACATGTTAATAAGGGCCACAGGAAGAATGGCTGAGGATGTTGCCAAGCTAAATTGTGCATTCTAATAAAATGAAAATCAAAGCAGCTAATCCAAACCTCTCTAGCATTAAACATGACAGAATCGAACCTGGACAACTTCAAGTCTGCGTTATTACCTTGTGTTATTGTGTGACAGTTGTATTACATGTTAAAGACCACAGGAAGAATAGCCGAGAATTTTTTCTAGCTACATTGCGGACCCCAATAAACATGACAGACTCGAACCTGGACGACGTCCAGTCGGCAGAGGTGCTGGGACTTCGCCACGAGCGCCTTCAGCTCGGGATCATCCTCCTCCGCCACCGTGCCGTCATCCACAGCCGCCAGCTGCAGCGTGTCGTCATAGTCCGCGTACAGGATCTGGTTGTTAGGGTCTGGAGCAGGACGATATCGGCATGATTTAGCAAATTGTTCTCGTATGAAGTATGAAGAGTATGGACAGGTGAAACAATTGAAAACGGGTGTATTCACCCTATACCAAGTTACAAACAATTTGAGAAATATCATCATATTATTCATATTGTGACCACAAGTCAGTATTCATGACTGGCCTCCATGACTATTGGGTCATTTCTGCCAGTGATCCTGAAATTCTAGTTACAGAAGTTACGTTGAGTTTTGCTTTGCTTACCAAGTTGCAAGGCCTCCTGGTATATAGCCAAAGATTGGTCGTATTGCTTCAGCTATTGGGAAACGACAAAAAATTCCATCAGAGAAAAATATTCTATAATCAAGTAAAATGTTGTCAAATATACAACAATGCATGCTAACCACTTTCTGCCCTGATAATGCCTTATGCCTTGTGATATCAAATGATACAGACTACGAGTCCCTGTGTACCTTCGCGTGTGCGCTGGCCATTTTTGACATGGCGTCAACCTTCTCTTTCAGTCCGTAAGCGGAGCCCAGCGCGTAGGAATACCACCGGATCGCGTCCTCGAAGTGATTCTGGTCGCTCGCCACATTCCCGAGGAACATGGTGTCCCACAGGTCCAGGGCGAGGAACGGCTCCGGCGAGGAGATGGCGACCAGCCGAGGTTGTGCGGACTGAGGGACCGCCATCGCCATCACTATCTGTCCGTGTGCCAGACTGTGGATGTCCAGGTTGTAGATGGCCTGCAGCCGGACCAGCGCGAACGCTGACATCTCCAGATCCTCCTGGTCCGGCACCTGGACCAGGATGTTCGGTTTTCCTAGCAGGAAAAAAAAAGAGGAAAAGTCAAGTGAATCTTGTCAATACGGAGGTGAGCCACGTACCTGGAGCAAATAATGAATGAATGACGACCTTTATTGTACATTTTGTCACATTTGACTACGTACAGGTCAAAACAAACAAAAACATGAACAGATACAATGTACAATTGAAAGAAACAAATTAAATCAATTAAACAATAAATGCTGTGTTTTGATAATCAAAGAAAAATAAATAATTCTATTAGCAGTTTTTACAAGATCTCGAAGGCTAAACATCAACATGAACATAAAAGTTCTAAGCCGCTTTTCAACACCTGTACATCTAAGCAAGGAGGTTCGCGCGATCGCCTCATTCATCTGAGTAGCGAAAACACTCACCAATCAGATTTTGAGCCTGTTGAAAGATGTCCTGTACATTTTCTTGGCTCAGTCGCTTGATCAAAAGGTAAGCTCCAACCGGATGGTGGGCCAAATGTAAGGGGTCGTCATGGTCGCGAGGCGGATGTAGCCAGTCGTCGCCATAGCTGTCCACGTAACTGGGGTGTAGCATGACAAATATAATATTACTTTGTGTTTGGACAGTTACTTGCCAGATACTTGTTTTAACTGTTTTAGTGAGTATGCTTAGAATGGTATATGTTACATGGAAGGTTTTGTTGTGAATTTCACTGACGTGTGAAGCAGTACATGCTAGCTTATCTTATCAAAGTTTCTTATCATGTAGAGTTAGGTGTTTACTGGTTGAAATAACTAGAACGACTGTAGCTATTCAGATTAGTTTTCTGGAAAGCTGTTCCTATCAAGATCGTCTGAGCATTTAGGGGCAAATCAACCCTAGGACGAGCAGGCAGAATATTATCACCACCATAGCATTCAATGCTTTGAGATATTCTGGTGCCGGTATTTACATATATCGAAGTTCCTTTGCTCTTTTTGTTTGCTGTGTATGTACAGGATATTGAAACATACTCTTGCAGGTTTTCCTTATTATCTCCCCAAAGAATTGCTAAACCCACCCTGCCTGCCTAAAGACTTACAATACGAAACGTACAGAAAAAACAACACTTTTATATTTCGGAAATTTTTCAAATTTCACAAGTTTTCACTTGCTTGAAATTGGTGTAGACTACCTGTAAAGATGAATTTAAGCTGTACGAGGTACTGTAACGTAGAATTATCACAAGACAAGGCTGCGTTTATGTGCAAGGATTATTTTAGTGCAGGTGAAATCTTACCTCCTGAGATCTCCGGTCACCTCCCCGAGTCCCTGACTGATGTGCTGTTTGACCTTACCCACCATTTTCCTCTCGGCCAGCAGAAGGTGCTCCACGCGCACGATCGCGGAGTAGTACCCTATGTTCTTAGCGGCATAGAGAGTGGCTGGTACTAGGAACCAGATGAGCAGACGAAGAGACATTTCGACAGAATGAGAGGTTGTAGAACCCAGAGCAAAGACACCGTGCTCAGGAACGGTGTACAGTTGTGGACACAGACACTACAGTGTAGGTGAGTACGGAGGGGACGGGTGGTAGCGTCGTGTTGATATATCCTGTTCACACGTGGCAAATTTCCGTCAGACTACAACCTTACCGGGCAAAAACAAAGTGGGGAATGCAATGTGCAGAGCACTTTGTAAAACAGGTTGATATTTTCCAAGACTGCATATACTACTGTGACAAGATGAAAATTGCGAAGCATATGTTTTAGGCGGTTATATTTGATATATATGGCCTAAACGTGCAACCCGCCGAACATGTGCGGTTCTTTGTTAATTTCTATGCCAGACAGTGACAGACGGACCCTTGTTTTGGCTTGCATTTTGCGAGAACGAGTGATATCCGGTTCACGCACCTGTTCCGACAAATATCCACCTGTGCTTGAAAACAAGCGGGGATCGTGTAAAGAACATTGTACATCTGACTATGGTACATACATAGCAAAATCAGAAAGTGAATTGTCAACACTGGTGTAGGCTAAAACTACTGCCATGTGTTAGGTACATATATATTTATGGACAGTGAACATTTTATAATATGTCTAATTATATTTGATTCTTTGAGATATCGCATATTTGTCGTCTATGCAGGCACCGGCCAGTATTGAAACGCCGGTATGAGGCCCTCATTCCTCTGGTGTGAGACCACAGGGCCTTCTGAACTCGTTGCCACGGTCAAGTATCCACTTGTTAGCGACTGGAGAAAACAAAGAAAGACACATTTGTTACTGAAACGTTGAGGAGCAAAATGCGAGTTGCTGCTACTTTTGTGTTACACCGCTAGAAAACCAACAACTTAAGTAACGTTTTGTAATGTTTGAAGCTCACAATGATGTATACATGCGCCGTTATATAGTAATATGGAATTCCAAAAGTATTTTGACACTTCCCTGCGTTGGTAGAGTGGTCTGTTATTAGTGTGTTTACGGAAAGGCGCAGTAAACTTACTCCACTTGGAGCCGATGAGTACAGGACAGCCAGCATGCATTGACAAAGGTTCGAACTCTCCGGATCTCTTCATGTCCCGAAACATTAAGGCTGCATTCTGGGTGTCACATACGGTAAGATTAGAATCATTTCAACTGGTGATACAAATTTTAGCCGTACAGCAGTGTTCTCAGTATACCATTGTCCTACCCGTAGTCAGAATCTCTAGGCGTAGTAGACTATCCATCCTAAGCAACTGGCATGCTTTATGTACAGTTTGATACCTTGAATTAATGAACGAAGAATTAACTAAGTATGTCCCCACCTTTACGGCGGGTACGATAAGGTTGATCTGAGGGAAAACTGTTGCTCCGCCCTCCTGTACATCGCTAAGCTGAGAGAACACAACAGCGTTACTGGTGACATGTGGCGCTGGCCTTGGTGCTGAAACGAGATCTAACGACGGGCTAGCGCTGTTATACAATATCAGGTGACTAAATAACAAAGCGTAGTTCAATTATCGTGTTTAATGTAGATAATGCACTACATATTAAGACTATTGATATGTGCATGTCATACTAGTATGTGATATGTAGATATACAACTTACATAAATCAAGAAGGTCAGAATCCTATTGCCTGGCTTCTTCATGTGTTTTACCTGCTCCTCCTGTAAGCAGATAATTATTTATAATTCTGTGACTGCTTCTGGAGGAACGTTAACGCTATCTGTATCCGCATGGACGGAACAAATGTAGGTTAGATTTGAAACACGCTCCAAAGATATGAAGAACTTTCAAGGACAAAGGACAACATGGATGTAATATGGAAGACACAATCGAGGCTTACCTCAAAATAGTCCACATGCGGCACATAAAGTCCTCCCAGGCCGTAATTCACAACCTACACAAAATTGTTCAGTTATTACTATTAGGGATTGAACGTTTTTCATCACATGATGTAAGCAGATAAAAGGTATCGATTTTTTTTTTGTTTGAAAACTGACTAATAACTACCTATACCTGGAAACTTTCCGCAGATGGCGAGTCTGTGTTCAGCCCGGTGATGTAGCCGACCCGCCGACTCAGCTTGGAGACGAGTTCAGTCTCATTGTCGTGAAGCCAACCACTGAAAGATCAAGGCTGGCGTGTGTTGCAATGCAATATTAGTGATGTTTATATACACAAAAACCATAAGCACTATATGGCTAGCTGTTACTCAACTTGTCAATCTGTTGAAATCATGTCGTCTGAATGTTAGTATTCAATTGAAAGGAGAGAAAAGCAGGAAACTTACGTTTCGCTGACCCTGAAGTCGCTGAGGAAGGCCTTTCCATGTTTATCTATCACAGGTGACCTCTTCAACTGTAACAGACATACGTTAGTGAATATGTCAGAACGGAACCTCGTAACAGCAGCAGCAGCAGCAACAACACATACTGACCTATCTAGCGTTTGCTTCCGACTTTTTTTGTTGCTTTTACAAGATTGAGATGGCCCATACCTTGTAATTGTTCCTGTCCGTGATAGAGTGATACATTTTATCACAGACATTGTTGGACGTTGCATACCTCTACCCTTTGTTGTATGGTTGTAGTAGATAAGTAGCTACCTCTCTGAAAGCCAACTCTCTCATCATGGCAGCCTCCTCGTCACTGATAACGTCATGAACCAGGGCTATCTCCGGGTCCCTCTCACGAAGCACCTCCAGTTTAGCCGGACTGAGGTAGAGCTGGGGGCTGGTCCGGACGTACACACACCTCAGCCGTGAGCTTAGCGGTTGGTTCTAATAAAAATTAAGGAAAACTAGAAAGGTAACATTTGCAAAGCAAGTGCATAATGTTTACCTTCGCATATGGTCTGCTCTGTTAATTCTTACTCAAACACATTCACATATATGGTGACAGGAGTCTAAATCCCTCCTACTATAAAATTGCAACATTATGTAACCCAACACTAGTTACCATGGTGAGAGTCTGGTTCAAGTCATTGACCAGGTCAGAGGTTAGTGTTTGGAATGAAGAAACAGAGCAAAAACAATATGTTTCCCTTCGGTAAACATAAAAAAAAAACAATGTTTTCCTTGTGTCAAAGTTACGTGATCTTGTTGTATCTTGGTCTTGTATCGTGTCGACGACGCAAAAAAGGACAGGGAGAGAAAACCCAACAAATCAGTTTTTTCTCATCTTTACGAAACACCAATTTATACAACAAATAAACATACCTGAAGAACGCTGTGGTAGCAAAGGTCCTCATACTCCTCCTGATAAGGTATGGAACCTTCCAGCACTTTCGCCACCTTAACGGTGACGTTACCTTGTAGCGTGACTTGTCGCTCTGCTTCCGACACATGCGACTTAATCAGCTGGTTGTCAGGCTCTGAGATATCGCGTATATTCAAATATGTAGTTCAAGATATCACAAAGATGCATGTCCAATTGGCAATTCAGTACAAACATTGACTTTCTTTTTCTTTTTTTCAACTAAAACAAGCCTCATCAAAATGTAAATTCTGTGTGTTATTTTACTTACCAAGATGCAGAGCGTCTTTGTAGAAGGACAAGGCGCTTTGGTGTTGCTTCAGCTAGATTGACAGTATAATTGTAACAATGACAACAGCAACGTTATGACACATTAAGCTGGTAAGCAACTTAACGTTCTCAATTGAATATGAATTTTTCTAGGATCTTAATATAGGATAAAGGTATACCGGGTATACTTGAAAGCGACGAGGCACATTATTAAATCTAAACACAGGAAGTCTGTAGAATACGGAAATCGTGGTACTTACACAAATGTTAATGTTGAAACTAATCGTTCCAGATTTTGATGAGGTATTACCACATCATGTCATACCTTTGTGAGGGCATCTCCTAGTTTCATCAGAACGCGCACTCTCCCTGGACCTGAGTCATCGGTGTGATCGGTAACGATATCCGCTCGTCCCATCAGATCCAGGGTGCCGAGATACCACAGCACGGCGTTCAGATACTCCTCATTATCATAAGCCACGTCCCCTATGTAAACTGTATCCTCCGCTCCAAGTGTAAACCTGGGTTCTGCACGGGTGACTGTCTTCTGTTTCACCACAGTACCGTCACTCTGACGTGACATCATCACCAGCTGCCCCCGCGTCAGACTGCGCATGTCCAGGTGGTAGATATCCTGCAGCCTGATCAGCGCAAGCGCAGACATCCTCATGTCCTCCTCTGTCGGAAGCACAGTTGTGCCTTCATCTGTGTACGGCAGAGGAAAATGTATGAACTCGATCGTTAAGTTAATTTTCACAAACTAATTTTTGTAAACGCGTTTGAAATTTTTAAAAATGTTTGGTTTCTATTTCTTAAACAGGACGTTAATGTTGATCTGTTTACTCGGTCATGCAACGTTGTCCAATTCAATTGACTGTTGGATTGTTGAAAATCCTTGCATTTTGTTACATTCACTGCTAAACATCATTGAAAAAGGCACCTTCATCCTGTACCAGGCCGGTGAGAAGCTGAGCGTGTTTGAGAATGCTGGAGTCGGTGTGAGACAGCCGCTTCACCAGACGGTACGCTCCCACAGGGTGATGGGCATGGTAGGCGAGGTCGTCACTACCCGGATGTAGGATGCTGTATTCAACTACATACCTGTTGCCATAGAGACATTAATGATTTTCGAAAATGTCCAACATATTCGTCACCAAAAGCACATTTAATTAATCGTTTGCTACAGTTCACTACAAATAATTTACGTAAAGATATTTTATATGTACATGTAGTTAGGATTTGTTTTATGTACATAATGATGACTGCCCTATATAACTATAGCTGTACATCACGTAGGTCCAAAGTAGGACGACTTTGACAGAAACCTGACAGAAACGTGGTAAATGCTATTCTACCACAGGGAATCTTGTTTAGGTTTACCTGTGAGCTGGGTCTTACCTTTTGAGCTCTTCACTCACACCGTCTGCATCACTAATGTGCTGCCTGACCTCGTCCACCAATTTGCTCTTAAATAGTAATAACTTCTCCAGTCGGACTACAGCAGTGGAGAAACCATGCACATGCTGTTTACTGGCACACGCAACTGTAGCAAACAGTACGGAATGGAGCAATACAAGAACTAGCATGCTGCAAGTTGGTCAAGATGTCCAAGAAAAGGAAAGATTTCGGTACTTTTAAAAGGATTGTTTGTCTACAACTACGTTGACGCAACAACACTATATCACGGATGTACAATGTAAGCCCGGTAGGTAGAGTGCAGCCGTTGACAACATACGACCAATACACGGCACCTATCCTTTACCAACGACCTTGTGCACCCCTCATACCCCCTCTGCCAACACCCTCACTCGCTATAGAGGATCAAAGCTGCATGTATGTGGTGGTGAGGAGTGTTGAGAAGAAAGATGTTGATCTTTTTTTGCCAACTGTCTCGTACACATTTGCTAGCATTTGGGTACGATTTTTCAGTTTCCCCCTCCCTGATTGTTACCGATCGGTCCCTGTCAAGGATGTTTGTCATGAATTTACCACGTTGGTGTTGAATAAACAGGATTCAACTCACTGGTAAATATGATTAGTAGAGCCATTAACACACAATTCTGGACGAAAAATGATACAAGGAAAGATCTTGCGAAGATACTGTGATTCCGAGTTAACGGCTCACTTTCCTCTCAAGGCTGAATACTGACAATGCCTGTCCTTGGTGCTGAACACTATCCACATGTACACACAGGCAAACATGACTATTCCTTGTCCACACATGCATGTCCCTGGTGCTGAACATTATCTCTTGGTTACAGCACCTCGTTTAAGTGAGAGAAGTCGATGAGTGATAATGATGACGATAATTATGGAGTGCAAGTTGTGATGAACAGCTTGCAGATAACACTGACAAAACGAGCATGATAACTTACCCTGGTTCAGTAACTTGTGTTATTTTTCGTGCTTACGTTACATTTTATGGACAGCCATCAATCGCTTCAAAATTCTTTTGGATGGCAATGTGGGTGTGTGAAACCTAAAATATATGACTCATAATTAATTGAAACGTATCTTACACACAGTACACCATTTGTTATTCACACGATTCTCCACACGAATTGACCGTGTTGTCTGAATAACCCCTTCATTCTTTTTTTGTGTCATTTAAAAAAAAATCAAAATATTCCTATGTTTATCTATCACTTCATAGTTTAGATGCTAACCCGAATATTGTTGCAAAGGCTTGTTCCTTGGAGGATTGAGAGGTCACAGGTCATGTTTTTCTCGTGAGGTCACCCTTCATCCGGGACATTCAGCTGTCGGGTCAGTGGAAGAAGCGAAATTATCACGCTATGGTGTAGTACGACGATTTAGTTACCGTAGATATTGACAAAAGCTCACCATGTTTCCCTATAAAATTAATGAACTCGATTAATAATATAATATATATATCCTATATTGCATTTTTCACCATTTTTTTGCCAAACTTCAGTTATCCACTTTGACTTGAAATACCTTGTCTACCCTTCGCTCTTGTAGTGGTACAGTCCAAGCGACATTTTCGCGGGAAAATCGACCTTCCTCCACTTCCCACCCTGGTTTTGCCGCCATTTCGCCTGCGTTTCACACAGATACAGACGGTTCCAGATTTCAAGAAGACTTCCAAGTATTGTCGTGACAAGGTTCAAGATGTTGGGGAGTGGCGTCTTACAGCGCCAGCCTCTGTCGGAGACACTGAAGGCGAAGTAAGTCGAGTTTTCTCGCACGTTTTCTGGTGATTCATATTTTTGTACACGGCAGCATGGCAAGGCCGGTTTGCACGGTGCCTATTTGTGACTTACGCCGCCGTTCTGTAACTATCAGTTTTAGGGCATTTTTGTCGAATTGGTCTGAAGTAAAAAGGGTCAGTCTGGAAGCTACATTTCCCATATGACTAAGACTTGACAAGAGCACGTTGCCAAAATGGGTACAAATTATGCATGACATGTGCAAGACCGGCATTTTCATGTCTTCTAGTCTTATACTGTTGTGCCCTACAAAATAATTATAATGAAAACTTCTTTTCTTGTTTCAGGTTGTCTGAATTAGAAGAGGACTTCAGTGAGGGCAATGTCACCGAGAAGGTACGTGGAAATACACAACTGTTCAAACCCACCCTGGTATGAATTGTTACAGCTGATTAATCCCTGCCAACTCCAATCAGGACTTGTTACAAAATCCAACAGTCTTGTGATTCAAATGTTACAGTAGGTCGTTATAATTATCTGTTCAGTCATAGCTTTGCTAAAATCCTATCATGTAAAGAAAAAAATGTAGAGTCACTACGTAGAATGTGAAACACCTAGAGTAATGTTGTGTGTAGACAATAGTGACATTATCATTGTTTGTTTCGCAGGGTTACATTAAGAAGAGAGCCTTACTTCTGAACGGGCTGATGACCCCAGATGACCACAAACTCATCCTGAAGCTGGAGCAGGAGCTGAAAGACAAGTCACTACCCGAGGTGTGCTGGGAAGAAACCTTCACATGTTTCACTATATGTAGTTTCTTGCCTTGTATTAAATGTATATACAAATACAAATACAATACAAAATACATCACGTTTCATATACAGACAGTACTCCTGTTGTGTTTGTGTAGTTGAAATTTATGAAATTGACCAGTCAGTTTATGTGAGGACCATCACATGCATGTAACTTTTATAACTGTAGCATACACTAGCTTTGACTTCATTCTATTTCTAATAGTAATAGACAGTATTCACAAATCAACAGTCTTTTGTAATGAGAAGTCTTTGCCTTTACTATTTGGTCTTTCTTTTCTTAGCTGAATTGTGTCATATGAACATATCATTAACTATATTTGTATTGTATGGCAGTCAGTGTCATGTGCATGATGTCTTCCTTTTTACAGAAAGAATACATAAAGGAAGTCACAAAAGTGCTTGACAAGTACACTGCCGAGTCTATCAACCAAGACTCCATGGAGTGTGAGACAAGTGAGGCCAACGGCAGTTCCTCTGAGGAGACTGTGGAAAACTCCAAAATGGCAGATGCGTGTAGCAGTGAGGATAGTGGGGTGTTGACCAGCAGTGGAGATGAGGAGAAGGGACCAACGAAAAAGTCTCCCAAAAACATCAAACAGGAGAAAAGAGACGACGATGGAGGTTTGTGGTGTTTTTTTGAGGAAAAAAAAAGCTGTTTAAGAAATGACAGCATAATGTTTTTTTTGGTGGTTAAGTAATTTCTTTTCGTATGAATATCTTGACTCTTTAACTTTTGTGTCCTTTCCTTCAGTGTCTCCACCAAAGAGGAGAAAGGGTAAACTGAATGGTAGTGGCCAACCAACTATCCTGACTATGTTTTCAAAAGTGTAAGTATACTGTATGTTTCATTACTGAACTGTTTTTGCTGACATAAGGTAGCTAGTTGTTTAAATGATGTCAGGGGTTGAACCTAGTTGTACTATTCTTGACACCCACACCTCTTAGTCTTATTGCAATATCAACTTAATAGGAACATAAGTTGATGCTAACTTGTAGAAAACCCTGTTATTTCATGCACAGCTCCCAGAAAAGGAAGGCCACTGATAGCAGTTCTGATGTTGATTCTTCTACGGAAGGAGGAATCAAATCAGAACCAAAGGTAAGCATTTTCCTATTTATAGTAGAGAAATCATGAACATGATTTTATGTCCAAACATTTCTCAGTATTGTCTCCTTACTGTTAAAGTGTATCTGTTTTACCATTCTGCAGATTTAAACATAAGTAAAAAGTTGGTCGATTTTGATGCAACTTAAAACCTTAAACAGTTGTTTAGTGTTGTCTTTAATCAACCTCAATGTTTTTGTTTCTTTCTTCTGTATATACCAGGTAGAGCATGAGGACAAGAAAGTAAAGCATGAAGATAGTGACATGGACTCTGGGTATGTAATGTATGATGTTTTCCACAAAAGGCAAAGCTGATTGTTAAAATCACTTTCTATGTTCGTAATCGCTGTAAAGCAATTAAAGAGCTTATGTCTTTTCATCCCAGACCTGAGTTGAGAAAAAAATCAGAGACAACTGCTCCACAAGCACCAAAGGTATTTGACACATTTTTCTGTATACATGCTGCAGCACACAACCTTCTGCAGAATGACAGTTATAAAACTTTTGAAACCACAATGAAACCATCAAAGTGTATGTGTCTTGAATTTTTAAACCACTTTAGTGCTGTTTACCTAGTGCAGTATCCATGCACATACCAAATGCACTCCTAAAGGCTGAAATAGCACAGTACATACATGTACATGAGATGTCATCTTAAAGCCATTGTTATGACTCCCTCTGGAAAGCCTGCTGATACCCGTCTGTCTCTACTGTCTGTGGTGCATGTAGGCTCCTCCAGTCAAGTGTAAAGAGTGCCGTCAGCTGTTGGATGACCCTGACCTTCGCATGTTCCCTGGAGACCCACAGGAGGCAGTGAGTTGGAGTTTTTCTTAACATTTTTGTCAGTATTTGTCCTTACTATGTCCTTACAATGTCTTCGTATTATCTTTCTAATCTATGGCAGACCATGAAGGTAAGAGAATGCATGTAGTAAGTAGTAATTTCTGACATTAAAATTGCTTTGCAGTCATCAAAGCTGAGTATGAAATAACAATGTCTATAGTTATTTCCTCAATATGTCAATTAACCATTAACTCTAATGTACCCATGTGAAGTACTGGTTTCCTTAGAAATTTTCTGTTGTCCTGTTTCCAGGTTGATGAAGTAGAGATGTTGACAGATGAGCGATTATCTCTTCTGGAGGAAGACCAGGAGTATGGCACTTATGATGATCGTCCTCAGCATAAAATCACCAACTTCAGGTAACAACATTTCCTTTGATATGTATTGATGATGTATTGCCATCTCCTCTTTATTAAGACCAACCTTAAGGAGTTGTTGTCATAGGTCACACAAATGCATTTTCACCTTATTTTATGTTGGTACATGAAGCTGCATGAAGAGAAAAAGTTGAAAAGTTTTGTTAGAATTCTTATTGATCAATTTAGGAGAACAAGAAGTGTTTTTTCTATCAGAATCTAGTTACAGAAACATACTTTGTTTTAAAGACTAGGATCAAATTTCTCTTATTGTGTTTTTTCCAGTGTATATGACAAGAACACCCATCTGTGTGCGTTTGACACGGGGCTGATTGAGAAGAATGTAGAGCTGTACTTCAGTGGAGCGGTCAAACCAATCTACGATGAGAACCCAAGTGCTGATGGTCAGTTTTTGGCATATTTAAGCAGTTGTTTTATAATTAGTCTTGATTTTATGTACTTTCATTTAGCTTCCTTACACTTAGGAACTTTTTGTGGACCAGCGTAGTTTTGGAGAGTTTTTCACTTCATTTTTCACACCAAATGTTACAAACAAAGCTTATGCTGATTAAAATGTGTCTAGAGATTCTGTTTTTTCCCCTTGTTGAGCTGTTTTTTATCTCTTTCCATACATGTAGGCGGTGTGCTGGCAAAGAGTGTAGGACCAATCAATGAATGGTGGACAGCAGGCTTCGACGGAGGAGAAAATGCCCTTATAGGTTTCACTACAGGTATGTAATAAGGCATGCCAAAAATATTTTCCAGTTTCTTTTTTAAAGTTTGAAAGTATCAAAAGTACTATTGTGCCGTAAAAAATGTGTCAATAAGACGTTAAAACACATTGGTGAGATGTGAAAGTTTTTGAATGTAGCTTTTAACATTGTTGTTTTCTCCAGCCTTTGCGGAGTACATCGTGATGCAGCCTAGTGAGGCATACGCACCCTTCATGGACACCATGTGGGAAAAGATCCACATGAGCAAACTGGTCATCGAGTTCCTGGTTAACAACCAAGAGGCTGCTTACGAAGACTTGCTCAACAAAATCCAGGTGGGTTTATCAGTGGCAGAAATGTAGTATGTACTCGTTTGAAGATGTTTATATTTCTGCTAGGTTGTCATCTCTAAGAACTGACTAGATGATACAAGTATGCAAGTCAGTCTGGCAATGCCTTGTTGTGTGTAACAGAAAAATCGTGGACTAAACTGACATGCAATTTGCTATAAATGGAAAGTCTCATGTATTTTTACTGTCTCTCTTCACTTGTTCTCTGCTGCCTCCTCTGGTCTGATCATAGACTATCAGTATACATGAGGTATGTTAATGTTTCTCTCCTGATTGGTTGATTGTATGTGTACATGTAGTGATGATACTGGACTGGACCAAACGTTCCCCTGCTTTTTTCATGATTATTGAAGGAAACACCATGACAAGACTGCTACTATTCCTTTGAACAATGTTTGAGGAGTGCACACAAGAATTCAGATGACTGCTGTCTTCTCTCATAATTAAGTGTAACACATTTTAACAGTTTTATTTCCCTGCCGTCTTCTAGACCACAGTTCCTCCTCAGAGCCTTCGAGTGACGTCCTTCAGCGAGGAATCACTGCTCAGACATGCACAGTTTGTGGTGGAACAGGTCCGTTATTTAACTGTTGCACATTCAAATTTTTGAATCAAACCCGATCTGTAACTGAACTATTTGAATCTTCATCAAATCTTAAGCATTTGAGCATAAAACTGATGCAACCATCTTGTCCTGTCGTTACGTGTGTTTAGTTGTAAACAGCTGTGACATGATTGATTGACAGGTGGAGAACTTTGACCTAGCGGGTGATGCGGACGAGGCGCCCCTCCTGACCACACCCTGCATGCGGGCACTCATCAAACTGGCAGGAGTCACCCTTGGCAAGAGGTGGGTTTGGGACTTGGACCTCTGAGAGTTCTAGCAAAGCAATAACCTGTTGCTGTAAAGTCTTTTACCTTTTCCCCAATGAATGTGTCATTAAGACTTCTGTTTGAAAAGAATCCAGTTTCAGTTTTTCTCCAAAATGTATGCATGGAGAATCTGACATCTTTTCAAGCTATGGTAGATTTTCATGAAGCAGACATATTTGTCTCAAACATGGAAACCAGTGTATTTTTGAATGATTCAGTGATGGTACAAGTAAATCTGTGTCATTGTGTAATGTGGCATCTTTTTTTCTCTTACAGGCGAGCTGGAAGAAGTGGCATTAAGCAACCCAGGAAAGTCAAGGCCAAACCCATGCGCCAGACCAAGGTATCTTGTACATAGAATTTTTGCACAATACTTCAGGTATACGTTTAGGTCATTTGTCCTGTATTCAGCACATGTAAAAAAAATTACAGTATAAACAACCATTCATCTGTCATGATACAGAAGTACATAACAGAATTGTTCCTCATGTTCCCAGGCCACTACAACCAACTTGGTGTGCAGCATCTTCGACACATTCTTTAAGGACCAGATCCAACCTGGAGACAAGATTGGTGGGCCTCGCAGACGGCGCTGTGGGGTCTGTGAGGTAACTGTGACTGCAGTCACAGAACTGCCTTCTGTTGCATTACGTAAACCATGCACGTTTCTGCTTGTAGCTTCAAGGAACAAGAATCTCAACTTGATGATATAATAGAACCTTTGGTCCAACACAAAGGATTGTTGCCACCTAGAGCTTTCGACCAGTCACTCTGGTCTTCCTCAATAGACTGACCCAGTCAAACTTCTCTGAAGTATGACTATCAACACAGATGAACATTAATGATAATAACAGATCATATGTATTCTTCATTGTCTTTGCATGAATGCTGACATGTTTCTCCCACCTGTTGCACCTGATACAGGTGTGTCAGCAGCCCGACTGCGGCACCTGCGTGGCCTGTAAGGACATGACCAAATTTGGAGGGACCGGCAAGTCCAAGCAAGCCTGTGTCAACAGGAGGTAAGCCACACATAGGGAAACAACAGTGTGCTACAGTCTGTGAATTATAGCTTCATAAGTTGGTAGGTTACAGGACAATAATGTTGTTTTGTTCTCTGTACTATAACAGGTGCCCAAATATGGCAGTGCAGGATGCAGAGGATGATGATGACCTTGAGGATGACCTTGACAAGGACTTCAATGGCATGGTGGGACACAAGAGGACACACTTCTCTCCCAGGAAGAACGTCAAGAGCAAGGTGAGACTTGGACATTTTTTTTTCTGCCAGCTAAGACACCTTGACAAGAGAGATGTACAAGATTTTTGTAGAACGCTCGAATGCCAAGGGCAGGTCAAAGTTGTCACGAACTCTGTGACGAATTTCTGTGATTTGAACTTCGTAACAAGTTTTTTTGTTGTTGCAGGTGAAAATAAGCTGGGAGGGAAAACCACTGAAGGAGGAGGGGAAGAAAACATTTTATTCTGCTGTCATGCTGGAGGAAGAAAAGGTGAGGAAAAATCATCTCCATGTTAACCAAATGCTATATTGTACCTAACTGTAGCATTGTCAAAGTAACCTCTTTGTAAGATACTTGATAGACAAGTAGTGCCTGTTTCTTGTACTGCTCAACCAGACTGGTTTTACTCCCTTTTGTGTAACACACTGGCTACTGGCTGCTGAATAGCTGCACTGGCTGGTTATATGGGGAATGACCAGTTACCACATACGCATATGCATGTAACATATCCTGTAAGGAGGTTGTCCAATATCTTGCAGATTGAGACAGGAGACTGTGTGACTGTGACGTCTGAGGACCCGACCAAACCCCTGTTCATCGCTCGTGTCATGTACATGTGGGAGGACAGTGGAGGGGACATGATGTGCCACGTGGGATGGTTCTGGTGAGTACAGAACAGTACTGTTACACAGGACTGACTGTTTTGAGTTGATAGGGTGGCAGGAAATTTATTGTGTATATGGAATGATTGCAGAGGACTCAGGCCTGTGGTACTAGAGTCTTAGGAACATTAGATTTTGGCTACATTTTGGGCATATAGGAAACTGTAGTATAGTTAAATGATCATTATCTTGTTTTTGATAGCTTACAGTCTTAAGTGCTAGCTAAATAACTAGACTTTCTTCGTTAGTCGAGGTTCAGACACAGTCCTGGGAGAGACGTCAGACCCACTGGAGGTGTTCCTGGTAGACGAGTGTGAAGACATCCTCGTACAGTTCATCAAGTTCAAATGCAAGGTGAGTTTGCCGATTTCCATCCACACATTCCTTCTGTGAAGTGATATGTTACTGTTAAAACATTTGTACTGAGCACCACAGAAATGTTATCCATCCATGGCTTTCTTTACTACTCATGACTCATGATGAAGATGGCGTTTTGAAGTGTCGCCAGTATAGACCAGATATGTTTGTTTTGTTCCAGGTGATCCTGAAGACGTTTGATAAGGACTGGTTCAGCCAGGGAGGAGTGGAGGACCCAGACACTGACTATCCCATCAAGGAGGATGACGGCAGGACTTTCTTCTGTCAGAAATGGTGAGGCCAGACTCAGTCCTTTATAATCTTCACTGTACAGTAACTTTTGTTTCAAGCTGCAATTGTTACACTGTATAAGCTGTTAAGAGTTATGTCGTACAGTTACTTATATATACTGCATATAGTTTGTAACAGTTAAACATCTATGTTGTTTGTAGGTATGATCCAGACCTGGCTAGGTTTGAGGACCCACCAGTTCTAGAGGAGGGCAGTGGGCACAAGTTCTGTCCTCTCTGTCTCAGGCTGGACCACAGCAGAAAGGTACCATCTGGCTTAATTGTTTCTTGCATATAATGCTGTCAAATTTTGACAACTGAATCGAATCAGAGAATTAGAAAGTTTTTTTTTCTATTTTAAGCCTTTGTAGTTTATATAGTAGCTCTGCAGTTCCAAAGTTGCTTAGATTCTAAGTTCCAACACAAAATGTGTCAAATCTGTCATTTTTTCTTCCCACCCTGTCTGCAGTCAGAGATTCCCATTGTTAGGGAACAACTGGACGATGACACTGGGGATGACAACAAAGTGTACTATGGGTAAGATTTTCATAATGTATTCCATGTACTTGTACTTAAATCATCAATGCTGATTAGCATGTTATTAAGCTTTGTCTAAGATACTGTTAAGTTGCATGTAGTATGTTAAATTTACGTCTTTATCAATTGTATACAAAGGCTGCCTTATGGTATTTCCTACGAAAGTTTTGATAATTTTTAAACACTACATTTCATCATCATCATCTCCGTTACTGCCTAGCCCTACCATGTAGGATTATTGGCAGCCGTTACGCATTGATTAGTTACAATTGTGACCCAGTACATAAAAACAAAGGTAAAACAAGGATAAATGAGAAGGGAACATAAGACAACTGATTTTGTGTGTGCTAAAGACGGGACAAGTGCATTAGTGCGTTAGTAATATTTACATATATACAAGACATGATGGGGTGGCTCAATGCAGCAGGGTCCTCGCCAGTTCAGATTTGAACTGGGCAAGAGACCCCGCCTCCGCCGCACCAGGCTCGAGTTCATTCCATTCCCTGATGGTGCGGGGGAAGAACGAGAGCCTGTAGAAGTTGGTTCTGCTCGCGATGGCCTGCAATGTTTGAGTGTGATTGATGCGGCGGGAGCATCGAGCCACCGGGACAATCCTGGTTGAGTGTGGGACGGAGACAGCATTATGTATGATCTTATAAAGCGTGACCTGGCGGGCGATCTTCCGGCGTACTTCCAGAGACTGCCAGCCCAGGTTTTGCAACATAGATGAAACAGAACTTGTACGTCTGTAGTCACTGCTGACAAAACGGGCAGCTCTACGCTGGACCATCTCCACCCTACTCACCTGGTCCTTGGTGTGGGGATCCCAGACACTACAGCCGTACTCTAAGGAGGGTCTTACGAGAGCCATGTAAGCTCTCTCCTTTGCCGCATTGCTTGAGATTCGTAGGCAGCGTCTCAGCATTCCTAAGGTTCTGTTTGCTTTCGCTGTAACTAGATCGACATGTCTCCCCCAGGTCAAGTTTGAGGAGATGGAAACACCGAGATATTTGGTGGTACTTACCTTGGTTAAAACGTGGTCATGGAGGGAATAAGGGAACGTTATTGGGTTCCTAGAAGAGGGGACGGTCATCACTTCACATTTAGATGGGTTGAAGGCCATCAACCTCTCCTTCTCCCAACTACAAATACTATCGATGTCATGCTGCAGTCTTTTACAATCGTCTTCTTCCTTGATACTCATCTGCAAGATGCAATCGTCGGCGAAAAGCCTGACTTTAGCATGTGCAGCGTATTTAGGAAGATCATTGATGTATGCTAGAAAGTGTATGCTAGAAACTGTTGTTCTTGATTAATGCATTTTCTGTCTAAACAGTTTATGCCAGAAGGGTGGAGTGGAATACAAGATCGGTGATGATGTGTTTCTGCTGCCTGACTCATTCTCCTTCAGGTAACTTGTGTTCCCTTCTTGCACATGTTGATGTCTTCTTGCAGAAGCCTTACAGTAACCAGTAATGAAAAATGTGCACCTCTCAAACCTTAAATGTTTTGTGAAACTGACAGCTCTTCCAGGTGTTTTAAAAGGACTTTCGTGAAAAGAATTTATTGATTGGTAATTTCAAAATTACACATATGTATGGGAAAAAATGGAACAAGGAGTGCAAAATGATTGCTTAGGAATCAGCAGTTGACAGATGTATTTAAAGCCGAACTTAGACATTCTTGCATGATTTTGATTTTTTTTGTTTTGCACCTGTAGTGTGAAAGTCAAGAACTCAACAAAGAAGGCAAACAAGAAGGACAACTATGATGAGGACCTGTACCCCGAGTACTACCGCAAGAGAGGCGATTACGTGAAGGGAAGTAACGAGGAGTGTCCAGAACCGTTCCGCATCGGTCGCATCCTCAGTATCTACTGTAAACGTACGGTCAGCGGGATCATCAACACTCACGACGTACGACTCAGGGTCACCAAGTTCTACAGGTCAGTTCTGTCCAGCACATTGTCTCATATTGTTTTAGAATTATGGGAAAAGTTTTAGCTCACTGAAGAGCTAATCTCCCACTGGTCGTGACAGAGAAGACAGGCCCTATGTACAGTATTTACAGATTCATTGTACTGGGGAAATTCTCCTAGCTCTTTTCGACAAGCACAAAATATAGAAAAGTGGACCATGGCTTAAATGTCCTGTCCTAAGGACTGCGACCCTAAACAGTAGCATGCATGTCGGGTGAGCGACAACAGCGGGATTCAAACTCCTAACCTCTTAGTCCAGAGGCTAACCATTGGACTATGCATGCTACTGTACCCATCTTTCAGACTGTCTATAATCTTTTTTTTACTGTTAATGTTATGTATTACAGGCCAGAGAACACTCACAAAGGGAAGGCAGGCAGCCACCACACTGACCTCAACCTGCTGTACTGGAGTGATGAAGGTACAGAATATCTTGTTATCATGTCTTTAATTGTTTTTCAAAGCCAGGAAAACAAACTCACAGAAAATGTTGGGACATTTGGGTACAAATCTCTGACAGCTGCAAAAGTGATGGAAAAAATTATCCATTGTGTTTCAACTTTGAGGAAGGGAATTTCCATGGGACACTGGTATACTTATTTCCACTGATTGTGGTTGTGTTGGGGCTATTGTTACATGCTTAGATCTTATTGATTGTCATCTTTAAATACAATGTTTTTTGTATACAGAGGCAGTAGTGGACTTCATGTCAGTTCAAGGGAAGTGCCATGTTGTGTATGGTGAGGACCTGGATGTCAGTGTGGAAGACTGGTCCAGCAAGGGCCTGCACAGGTTTTACTTCAATGAGGTAAGGTATTCCTGTATGTTGTAGTGTTGCCCACTAGAGAGAGTGCAAGGAATTGCAGTTTGAGGAAAGCTTTTCTGTTCATGGATACAGGGCTACATTTTGTTGTACGTTTGGCTATTATGTAAAATAATGGCAACAGTTCTTGAAAAGACCACAGTTAGTATGAGAATAATAATTGGATTTTAATAATGGTAAACTTGCTGATATACTATTTGTGTGTACTGACTTTTCTCTCTGTTTTGTCACAAAATTTCAGGCATACAACACTGAAAGTAAGCAGTTTGAAGAACCGCCAAACAAAGCAAGGAGTGGTGGGAAAAAAGCCAAGGTAAAAGGAAAGATACTGAAGTTCAAAGCCAGTAGCAGTTCTTGTAATTTCAAATGTTCAATTGCACTTGTTGCCAAACTGATCAAAAACAGTTCAATGCCGATACAAAGCAGATAGCAGAAGTAAACCAGTGCTGTGTTCAACCCTGTATTGCTGATTTACTGGTAATACATGGTGTTTCTTCTCTCTATAGGGAAAAGGAAAGGGGAAAGGTAAAGGGAAGGGGAAGTCTGCTGAGGCAGAGTCTAAGGAAGAAGAACTGCCGACTCCTGCCTTCACCAAGCTGCGCATGCTGGATGTGTTTGCTGGGTGTGGTGGTAAGTTTCATTTGTAGATTTAGATGGTAAAGGTGATAATAATTTTGACATCTTAATGTTTAACGTTATGAAACCTCAGTTGAGGATGACAAAAGAAAAAAGAGACCCACATCTCCAAATGCTTCATAGATAGAAATGGTTCATGTTTTTGAAATGGACTGTTACATGTTTGTAACTTGGGAATCTACATTTTGTATTGTTGAACTGACTGACTGACTCACTGTTTCTCATAGTAACTATATGACATTGTTGGATTAGATGTACTGACTAGCCTTTCCCACAATGTTCAGGCCTGTCTGAAGGTTTCCACCAGGCGGGGATAGCTGAGAGTAAGTGGGCAGTGGAGGTGATGGAGCCGGCTGCCCAGGCCTACAGGCTCAACAACCCTGACTGTACTGTCTTCACAGACGACTGTAACATCCTGCTGCAACTGGTCATGGAGGTGGGCACAGACAGACTTATACTTCTCATCAAAAACTTTTATTTGAGTCATGCTTTTAGTCAATAATAACTTGCTAAGCTGGGAGCTAATCAAACTTTGTAAGTTTATATTCCCAAGCCCTTCAAAATGACCTGCTTTTCAGGCTTTGAGGACTTTTTTCTCTCATCATTTGTTGGTAAATGAAGATGTGGTCATATTTTGTAAAATGTGTAACTGTCAGTTAAACCAGGCTGTTTTCCATTGGTACTACAAATAACAATTCTAATTTGTATCCAGTGACTTTAGAAAATTTTCTTTCTTTATTTTTGTTTTCTACAGGGAGCAACCACTAACTCTACAGGGCAGAGACTGCCCCAGAAGGGGGATGTGGAGTTACTGTGTGGGGGGCCACCTTGTCAAGGCTTCAGTGGCATGAACAGGTTTAACTCCAGACAGTACTCTCAGTTCAAGGTCAGTAGTAAATAATAACACTGGTAATTTAGTCAAAATGTTAAAAAAAAGGAAGGTAGTGACATTTTGTTTATGTCATTGGTTAACATTTGAGACTTTTTTAAATCGTTTGATTTCAATGAATTTTACCCCCGACATCACCCAGAATTCCTTGGTGGTATCCTTCCTGAGCTACTGTGACTTCTACCGACCGAAGTTCTTCCTGTTGGAGAACGTGCGGAACTTTGTGTCCTTCAAGAGCTCCATGGTGCTGAAGCTGACGCTGCGCTGCCTGATCCGTATGGGGTACCAGTGTACCTTCGGGGTCCTGCAGGCTGGGAACTACGGCGTGGCTCAAACGCGACGCAGGTACGGCAACTTGTGGTCTGTTGTAATGATACAAAGCACTGATAGATGAACTGGATGCTATTTGATGACACATACAGTGTAATAACTAGCCTTTGAGGCCATAGATTTCCAATTGCTAAAGAATAAGGTTGATTCAACTTTTTTAAAAGTCTTTTGTCATTGTAAAGTCATAATCATTGTTGAACATCATTTCTTTTAAGAGACCAATAAAATGAGATGTCTTTCATGAAGATGATCCAGAAAACTATTTCATGTCTTGTTTACAGTAGGGCACACACATTCAGGGTGTAGGAATTTAGTTTTCTACAGGCTGTGTTTCTAAGCTGCTTTTGCCGACAGTTTGAAGGTTGAAGCCATCTGTTAAACAGGTTGGAGAGTTAACCATATTTTACATTTAAGGTTTCTAAGTCAGGTCTTGCTGTTTCCTTTTCTGTCCAGGGCCATCATCCTAGCAGCAGCACCCGGAGAGAAGCTCCCCATGTACCCAGAACCTCAGCACGTGTTCTCACCCAGGGCCTGTCAGCTCAGTGTCATGGTGGACGAGAAGAAGGTGGGCCGTTTCTGTAGTTACTGAAGCATGTATGTAAGGAAGACCAGCCTTACCATGTCAAAACCATGTGTTTTCCTTGTTAGATTTTAATACAATGCAAAAGATTTTTCTACCCCAAAGAAGGGAAACATTAGCCTGGGTGCCATCCTATTTGTATAGCGTCTCCAATACTCCTCCCTAATTCCAGGGAGCGAGTATGGGAGCACTAATTTTAGGGAGTGAGTATGAGAGCAAATAGGATGACACCCAGGCTAGGGAAAAGTTGCAGTTGTCCCTTGCTTGAGTTTCAGGACTGTGGACTGATGATTTTTGTTGTTTTGTTTCCCCCCAGTACAACTCCAACACCCAGTGGAGGCAGTCTGCTCCGTTCCGTACCATCACCATCCGTGACACCATGTCAGACCTGCCCTCCATCAGGAACGGCCACGCCGCCACTGAGATCTCATACGACGGAGAACCAAGGTCATACTTCCAGAAAATTGTAAGTTCCACATGATCTTTTTCTTGAGATTTTATTGATGCGCTATGAAAACTGTTTGGAGTTGATGATTTGAAACACATGTAAAGGAGAACTGACAAGCATTGAAGGGACCAGTCTTACAATGTCAGGACGTCAATGTGTAGAATTCTTTACAGTACAGTGTACACTCTGTGGGATTCTTGGCATGCATTATTACACTGTATGTGAAGTCTCAAATGACATCCAAATTACCTGCTACAGTATGTATCCGTATAGCCAGCATAACTGCCTCTTGGTGTAACACACCAGCTTCACAGGCACGCAGCGCGGCGGCAGCTAGCTAGCTATATCACACCAAACGACTTGTTCCACTTCCACCTAACCCTTGAACATCTAGATGTAAACATTGCTTAAAGCTATCTAGTGGCGATGCCCCTACAGTACTTGGTGGCAGTGATGAGTTCTTCTCTACTAAAAGGGTAATATTTTGCCTTGTCATTGATGTACATGTAGATCCGTGGTAACCAGTACCAGCCCATCCTGCGTGACCACATCTGTAAGGACATGAACCCGCTGGTGGAGGCACGTATGCGCCACGTCCCGCTGGCTCCCGGCTCCGACTGGAGAGACCTCCCCAACATCGTGGTCAGGCTGTCTGACGGATCCTCCTCTAAGTTACTGTAGGTGTACAACATGTGCCTCCTCCAGCTAACAATGTACTTTGTACTGTCAATGGATCATGATCGTGAAATACTTTTTTTTAGCTTCGTAATTGTAACATCTTTCCACACAGAAGTAAACGTTTTTGTAAATGTTTGCAATGAGCTTAACTATGATACGTGTAGACTGAAGTCATTGTTCTAATGTGATCCATATTTCGGGCGTGTTGCCTGCAAGAGCCTTACTGAATATAGATTTGATTTGAAGTATCTTTTATTCACATTTCTATTTAATGGAATATCACTGGAACAGATTTCTAGATTTCATTTTGTTGAGTTCCTTTTAGTCCATTTTGTTGCATTTCTTTTAGTCCACAAATTTAGTTAGTACTTGTACAAAAGAAAGAAAAGATTGTACTTAACATTGTATCACCAGTAATTCCAGATCCTCTTTGCCAAGGAAAATTTGAGAACATGTGCTTTTTTGTCACCATGCAGGCAGTACACCCACGAGGACAAGAAGAACGGCACCAGCTCTACAGGAGCGCTGCGTGGCGTATGCTCCTGTGCCGAGGGCGCAGCGTGCGACCAGAACGACAGACAGTTTAACACCCTCATCCCCTGGTGCCTACCTCACACAGGTAACCATGCAGATAAAAACTATTGGGAGGAAAATGAAATCTGGCTGAAGACTTGCTGTTGAAGAGTTGTTGGAAAATAGTTGTTCCTTCTGGCTATTGTAATGGATATACAGTCATGTATACCAATCAGGGCCATGTCACATTTCTTGTACATGTCTGGCAGGTTTTCAGCAACTGTTATGGAACTGTCATAGAAAAATTGAGTTGTCTTGGGGCAGAAATAATTGATTTTGTCGTAGCTTGTTAAAAAATGTACCCCTTGCTGAAATGTGACAATGCCTGAAAGTCGCTGGATGAAATCTTATGTGCGTGTGTTTTTTTCAGGGAACCGTCACAACCACTGGGCGGGACTGTACGGCAGACTGGAGTGGGACGGGTTCTTCAGCACCACAGTCACCAACCCCGAACCCATGGGCAAACAGGTCAGGGATCTTAGAAAGAAAGAAAGTCATGACTTTTGCAAAGATTACACTCTACAGCTTGCAGTTGTAACTTATGTTGTAGGTTATTTAATGGATAGCTTTACACTTCTTCTTTTTTACCCTCTAACAAGCTCTGACTGTGATATTACTGGGGATATTACAGTTTATTCCACTTGCTTATTGTTTGAGCAAAAAAGGAAAATCTATATACAGTGTGCAGGAATTAGTTGTCTACCCTTGGTTGTTTGCTATACCATTTTAAGGTTTTCAGGATGTCTTGAAAAATCCATGCAGCAGCATAGTGAAACATTGAATATGGTAAGTCTGGTGCATGAGTTGACCTGCTGATGTTCCCTCCCCAGGGTCGTGTTCTCCACCCTGAGCAGCACCGTGTGGTGAGTGTACGGGAGTGCGCCCGCTCTCAGGGATTCCCCGACACATACCGCTTCTATGGGAGCATCTTGGACAAACACAGACAGGTTGGTACTTCACATTTTTATGTAAATTCTGTGCACGACTGTTTGTGCTGCCTGCAAATGCAGAAATGCGTTGTCTCTTGTTACTGTCACAGTATTTTAGTAGAGTCACTTGCATGGGTCAAAATACCTGTTTTCTGTATACAGGTAGACATCAAATACCTGCACAGCTCCAATGACCAATTCTACCTAAGGTGCATTTGCACCCAGTATTTTGAGCCCTGGTATGTTTTCTCAGATTGTGATTCCTTCTCTCCCAGGTTGGCAATGCTGTACCGCCCCCCATGGCAGCTGCCATCGGCAGGGAGATTAAGAAGTGTTTGGAAGCCAAGAGCAAGAAGGAAACACAGGAGGGAGAAACAAAACCTGCTCCAGTGGAAGCTTAATAAAATCTGGATGGACTGAAATGGACAAAAGATGAGAACCTTTATACATCATAGAGGGCCATATCTTTACTGTACTATGTGGACCAAAGGCTTACATTCATCTTAATCGGTTGTAGAATTTTAATGAATTCTTTTGTCAGACCAATGTTTTCTTAATCAATTATGTAGTACAGTACTTAAAATGATGGCTAGAGTTGATGATAGCGGCAATTCGGCCATTTTAATGTGTTTTAATAAACTTTTTGACTGTAGTCTTTATTGATAATGTATGATTTTAGGATATTCTGTATAGCGACAAATTCTGTTGTTTAATGAGAGCAATGAGTTCTTTTTCAGGGACATGAACCTCTGATGTCTATTCCTTTACTTAAAAGTGTATGGGCAAAGTGTAGTGTGGCAGTGCATACAATGTACATTTTTACAAGAAGAAACATTCCTCCAAAGGTGGCAGTTGTCATGAAGTTAGCACTGTCTCCTGAAAATTTTCAACTAATCAAACTAACAGATGAAAATTGTTACTGCTAAGATGGAAAGATTGTTGGTGAATAGGATGAACAATTTTTAAATTTAAGGCCCAAAAAATGTTTATAACCATCTATTAAAGATAATGGAAATGGACTAATCATACTTGGATGAAATGTTTTATGCTTGTTTTTAAGTCTGTGTCATCTGTAAGGTGCAAGCTTTGTGACAAAGCAAATAAAGATTTACAGCCGTCAATCTTACACATTTGTAGCTTCTCTCTTTTCTGCAATGCGTTTTGTCAATCATAGTGTCAGTCAAGTCTTCGCTGTCCTAGCTTAGGTGCCACCAAGTTTCTTTTGGACAATTTGAAGATCCCCAAGATTGCATGTCTGATGTGGCTTGTGACATGATATAACTGGAATGCACACATTTGTAGCTGGCCATGTTAACCTGGTGTGATGGTGGGAGGTAAGGGGCCATATAATTGTCGGTTGATTGTTGGTTGCATTGGACTTGATACTGAAACAAATGTCATCAAGACCTACCCACCTACAAAGTTTCATTATTTCTTGAGTATATTGTGCTAAACCACGCACACACCTATACAAACACATGTACACACACTCATACATAAACACATACATGCACACAACTCATACATAAACACATACATGCACACAGAGTCTACCAATAGTAACATAATCCTTTCCCGAAGGTGATTAGGCAGGAGGGGATTGGCAGATGTACCGCTTTGTGGAATGGCATCCGGTGTCGTCCCACATCAGGCCAGCCGCAGGTCCTGAGTACCAGTACTGAACACACAGTGCACGGGACACTCGGGCGTTACTTGGCTCACCTGGGTGCCACCCCTGATAAAAAGGGAAAACAAGATGTCAAGATGACCATACCTATCTTACTGAAGGAAATGTAAAACCTACTGGGATCCTTAAACAATCCGTTGTCTGGTAGAAGGTGGAGGCAAATCAATTATTGTTCATGTGTCATAACGGCAGAGTACTCGGCTCGGAACCAAGGGGTTCCGAGTTCGAATCCTGCTATGCCACCGATCTTGTGCCCTTGGGAAAGGCACTTTACACGACTTCTCTCACTTAACTCGTGAAAATGAGTATTGTCCTCTGCATTGGGGGGGGGGGATGAAAATAAGCTTAACTAAAAGCAAATGCATAATGTTTACCATCACATGGTCTAGTCCACCAAACTACTGCTCTGTTGATTCTAATACATAACCCTTCATATTATATAACATGTGGTGAACAGCATCTTCAACTGGAGCTACAAAATGTAACCATACACCACCCGTTACCATGGTGACAGACGTCTGGTTCAGGTCATTGACCTTACGTGTTTGAAGAAGAGGAAAACTGAGCAAAAACAATGTTTTCCTTCCGTAAACATAAAAACTTTAGTGTGCCGTCACCATGTTTTGTGCTTAATGTTGGGATAATAAGATAAACCTGTTTTTGTCAACAGAACACGTACCTGGTACCTTCCCAGATGTACCCCGTCCACCCATTTATATTCCCATTTTCCGGTCCAACAGGTCTCCGTCCAACCGAACCAAACGCGAGAACACGTCTCCTTCAGACCGATCCAGTGATCGCCTCTGGACATCTTGACCAGGTGTCTGAGAGCGAGGTCCAGTTCTTCCGTTTTAGGCATGGCTAGAGTCGCCCCTTCCGCATTACAGGCCTGCTGCGCGCCCGAAAATGACTTTAGGATGGGAACGAGCCGGATGCAGGACCAACCGACTCGTATGTAGCCATCCTGGCAGCCGCCATTTTGCATGGGCCATCCAACTGAAGAAATGAAGAATAGGAAGCTATAGCCCCACTATTAGGAAATTCTTACAACAACTTCTTTCCTGTATGTCAGAACGTAAGTGCAAATTTGCAGCCATAGGCTGTATACGAAAAATGGGACATTTTCCCAGTACAAATCAAAACACAGCAAACATGTCAGAAAGCTGGGAACTACTTGAATTTAGTTACATGAGGAGGGTTAGTGTATGTCATGATCACGCCTGACATGAGTATCGTACCTTCGTGAGTCGTCGAAGGTTGTGGCTCTGTAGTCCTCTGAAGCTGGCCAAATCTGGTCCATTCAACATGATGTTGGAAAACCTGGCGACAAATAATAATACTTGTTCACTCTCACGTCTGAATATAATATGTGAATAATTTCTAGGACATGTATAATACACAGGGGAGTAGTGGTCACCTTTGGTAGCGTAGGTGTCATCTCGGGCAGTGTGGTTGTCACCTCGGGCAGTGTGGTTGTAACCTCGGGCAGTGTGGTTGTCACCTTGGGCAGTGTGGTTGTCACCTTGGGCAGTGTGGTTGTCACCTTGGGCAGTGTGGTTGTCACCTTGGGCAGTGTGGTTGTAACCTCGGGTAGTGTGGTTGTCACCTCGGGCAGTGTGGTTGTCACCTTGGGCAGTGCGGTTGCAGAGGTGTCGGGAACTGGTGACACTGGTTGTCTTGACGAACCACGCCGCTCCGGAGGACTGTTTGAGAAAGACTGAGTCTCTTCCGGGATCGTGTGAAATATGGCAAGAACAACTCCTGTTCCAACGACGGCTGCTAATAACGTTACAGCAATTATGATGATGGCCCATGGCAGAAAGGAACAGCGACATGCCACGTTGCAGTTTTTGGGAAGCCCACAAATGTCTGCATCATCGGTGTGATCTGTAAACACAAAGTATCATTTCATATCTACCTATTGGTACCGCTGTCAGTTTGCCTCCTCAAGAGCTACAGGGTGTTCCAAAAGTTCGTCCTCTCTAATCAGCATTTGCATACACATGTCACAAAATATGCAACACCTGGGCAATCAAATGTTTTCAGGTGCTTCTTTGCACATGCGTGTCCGTTTCCAGACAAGACATTTTCTCCCTGTTTCTCAGATTCGTCAGAGCTCTTCTAAGTTGTGCATCATGATAAAACGCCCAACTGCAAAATGTACACATTCAGCATCGCAGGATCGTGCGCAAGCTGTTGCTCTTGGGAACGCTGGAAAACCTCGAAGTGTGCGATGGTACGTTAGTATATATTACCGTGAAAGGTTTTCGACACACTAGCTGATGTTTGTTTGTTTATGATTGCCATGGAAATTAGCTATGCACCATATGCACTTAAAATGGTGCTTTTTAAAGCGAAGGTCGATTCTGCTACCATGTATCACATGTAAAGAGACACGAGCTCGTATTCTACATGTATATCTGCTCTGCTTCAACTTTTGGGAAGAAAAAGCATTGTTCACATTTTGTAAATATGTAGATGCTAATCTGAACATATTTCAAGAGTACAGGAAATCAATCCACAACCATGTCATAATATTCCGTGGTGATCATGACTTGTTACCCTATCTGCTATCCAGTATTTCAACTACAGATACAAACATAAAAGGCAAATGAATTAGATCACTACTAATTACTTTACCATGGTGGTAAAAATGGCAAATGGTACAAGGATGCAAATAACAAAACATACCTCCTTGTCGTAACGCACCAGGCACGTACATGGCATTTTCGATGATACCGGTACCCCTGCGGCCCACGGTGTCTGCCGGCTGTCCACTGGGCTGATTTGGGGAACTAGCCTGTCTAAGGTTGTTCATGATTTCATCTTTGTTAACATAGTAGTGCCTGTTGCTATCCAGATCATCACTGGGCTCACTGGTGTCAGGGGATTCTTCTTTGAGTTCTTCGTCATTGGCGTAGATTGCCGACGATCCTGCGTCAGAAACCAGATGTGCAGATGAAGAATGACTGGTGAGGACTCTTGGAAACGCCACTAAAATGTGGCTAACAACAAGGTGGGGACATGGACTTGAACTAAATTGTCAGTATACTATGCCCCTGTTGCTAGGACAATATAATTTCTAAACTCATGATGAGGAATGTCATTTATGACGACAACAATGTAGGCCTTTCTCTGATAAAACCACATGATGTGCAACACCGCCTTATCAAATAAAAAAAGAACCACAAAAAATGTTTTATATTTACAAAAAATCTTCTAAACTATCTGAACAAAACCAGATTCTAGAGAAGTAATGGTTTAATATGAGTTATAATTGGTCACAAACAAACCTTAATCTCTCATAGTTTATTTCAGAAGTTTACCGTATTTTAGGGCGTCAGTATACAAACAAGCCTTAAGGAACTCTGGGATACGTATGCGCACTCCCTCTTCTCCAGACTAATTACTTCAAAACACTGCTTGGGGGTTATACGCGTGCTGTCAATCGTGGTTCATTCTAATTCACGTCAGATTCACGTTTGCCTTTAAGATAATGTTACATTTTTTAAGAATCTCAGTTTAGTATTTAGATCATGTTCGTCATGGCCTTCGGAGACATTACACATTTTGGGGGTTATACCCTCATTTATACGCACCAAAGTTGGGGATCTTTGAGAGACCGAACATTGCACAGATCTTTAATATAGCGGTCGCTCAATGATCACCAGGAACTTCCAATCAACTCGTAAGTAAGGGTTTTTTAATGAAAGTGAAAGTGATCTCGATCCAGTTTAGCTCACTGAAGAGCTATACTCTTCCACTGGTCGTGACAGAGAAGACAGACGCTATGTACAGTATTTACAGGTTCATTGTACCGGGGAAATCTCCCTAGCTCTTTTCAACAAGCACAATGAACAATGGACCACGGCTTAACGTCCCGTCCTAAGGACTGCGACCCTAAACAGTAGCGTGCATGTCGGGTGAGCGACAACAGCCGGGATTCGAACTCCCAACCTCTTAGTCCAGAAGCAGGATCGCTAACCACTGGACTACGCACACTACCATAATGATCATTATGGTTGCCACGGTCGTGTTACACTATCGCGTTTCAACAGAAACGCCATTTTCTGGAGTTTTGGTGCTATGCTATTGCATATGTTTTTGTCACTCAACGGTCACCGTCCTAAGGGATGGTGATGATGATGATGATTGGGATTATTATAAAAAAACTCAACATAATCTGACAATAGCAGTCGATTAACTGAATATTAAACAATATAAATTACAATTACATGTACAGCAATTATGGAGACAGAAAATCTATTGCTGTTCTCGCCTTTCAACATTATAGCAGTAGACTGTTACTTACCCGTCTTCACATATTGGCCTGAACGTGATGCCGGCTTGGAGTTCGGTACTGCAGGAAGGGGCCTTTCTCTGCCCGGTAAGGCAGGAAGGGGCCTTTCTCTGTTGGGTAAGGCAGGAAGGGGCCTGTCTCTGATGCTTGTGTTGCTGCTCATCCTCCCTGCACGGAATTGCCGTCCAAAAACAATGGAGCTCGCCTGGCCCAAGGACGGTGTTGACACCAGAATTCAAAATGTCTGACAAACCGTCGACTAAAAAAATGAAGTTTTGAAAACGACCCGAACGAAAAGACTGAAATGGGCTTCAAAAAATGCTGAAATGGGCTACGAGCTAAAATGTGCGATGCACGTCTGAGATGGACCTCGGACCTTCACTGTATGGTGAAACACAACAAAACCTCAAAATTGCCACAACCGTCGTTTTTTTAGCTATTAGTTCAAAGAGGGAATTTTCAAAGCGCTGATTTGCGACAATCAAAGACAGGCGTTTTGTTTTCAACCCTTAAAACTGTCCGCAGCACGATATGACTGCGACTTCACTTGTAGATGAAAGAATCTCTCATGTATATGTAGTCACTACAGCCCGGCACCTGCTTTGCGTAGCAACAGTTTTGATTGGTTTCTAGCTGTAGAAAAACATTTTTCAACGATTAGTCGGCGTTACAGGCAGAATCGACATGATTGGAAGGAGTACTAGTATTTTGAATGGTCTTTGTTATGTTTAAGCAAAACATGGTATTTTAGACAGAACCACTGAAATGTTGAGTACATGTACTTGTTTTTTTTTCGTTACAAACTGTGTGAATATAATAAATATGATGTATGAAAAAGTGAATATAAAAGCAAAACACATTTCAAGTGAACTGTTATAATCAAAAAGATTACATTTTGAAGCTATGAAGTTACATTATGCGTAATTATATCCTGACATTCAGTTCTGTGACATATACTTCTTAAAACTACGTGTCAATCTTATCCTTAGGCCACAGCAAGTAAATTTTATGGATGACATCCTCCGCAGACCACAAATCTAATGTTCCTCACCGACTGTGTGGTAGTGCAGCGATGCATGTTAATGATGTGTATTTTAAGGACTGGGTAGAAAAAAAGGTTCACTCTTGATGTATTAAAATTTAAAAATACAATACAATACAATACAATACAATACAATACAATACAATACAACGTAACGTGCACCAGTACACCAGTGATACAACCATCTCTATCGTGCTTCTGGTAGAGGCGGTAATTTCTTAATTTTTAACGTTTTCCGTTTTATTAGCAGGTCGGATTGGCAGATGTACCGCTTTTTGTCATCGCATATAGCGTCGTCCCATATCGTATCCCACTCTGTATGTCCTCTCCAGTACTGAACGCACAGTGTAAGCCAGGACTCTGCGAAGTTACGTGGTTCCCCTGGGTACCATCCCTGATGGAAAGGATCAAGTCAACAACGTAAGATACGTCAGGATTACAAGACCTATCTAACAGAAGAAAATCAGTAACATACAGGGATCCTTAAATTGTCTGCGATGTACACGCATTGCCTCATGTACCACGCCTCGTGTACAATTGCATTGGAAATCAGGAGTAAGTAAATGTAGTCAGAACAACAATCATTCGAACACAAATCAAGAGGAATAGTAATTATGATAATATAGGAATGAAATATACAAGATGAACATCAATCAACTATCGTTCATGTCAACAGAACACGTACCTGGTACTTTCCCAAAAGTGACCCGTCCTCCCATTTATATTCCCATTTTCCCAGCCGTCCATTGTAGGTCCCCCTCAGACCGATCCAGTGATCGGAGTTGCCTCCGGACATCTTGACCAGGCGTCTGAGAGCGAGGTCCAGTTCTTCCGTTTTAGGCATGGCTAGAGTCGCCCCTTCCGCATTACAGGCCTGCAGCGCGTCCGAAAATGACTTTAGGATGGGAACGAGCCGGATGCAGGACCAACCGACTCGTATGTAGCCATCCTGGCAGCCGCCATCTAGCATGGGCCAGGCAACATAATAAATAAGATAAATAAAAAACTGTGACCCCACTACAAACAAATGAATATGGATATTTTCGAAATACAAATCAAAACATACTCATCAAACATATCAAGAGGCTGCTAACTACTATTTCTCGATGAGCTTATACCCGTCCCTGCTTTCTAGATATTGCTGAAAATATCTGCCTTCAGTTCCGAGGAGGCCTTACTTCTGTAATTTGTAGAACAGCCCCCAAAAGGAATACATGACGTTCCAACTATGTATAAAAGTGAATGCAGGGAAGGCCTACCCGAAAAGACTTGGACTTCACACAGGGTCAGTACTCGGGAGGGTCCGGGGAGACGGACGCCCACATACCGCCCCCTCATCCCCTGACATGAGACGGAAATGGACGGCTGGTTCACGTCGATTTTATGATCACCGCCACACTTGGGGTTCTCGCTGACCTGGTCGGAATCCCCGATGTGGATGTTGAAGGGGTTGAGTCGTTCAGGACAACATTCCTGGCGGTTGAAGATGACCACTCTGTAGAAGGTGAGGAACAGCATTTGAGTTTTATATGCTATATGGATGAATGTATATAAACCACATGTTTATGGATGTACAATATTTGTGTTCTCATATAGCGGCGAGAAGCAGAACTCCAGTCAGAAGCTCCGGGGAAGGTATCCCATAGACACCGAAACGTCAGCAAGGTATGAGACATTACTGATGGTGTAAAATTAAATCCCAATGTCTATTGTAAGGATTGATATGCATCATGATGTACACTTACCTGTCAATCGCACACGGTTGACCAAGATCCACCCACCAGCTTGGATCAGCCTCTCCCGGATCAAAGTTAGTGTGTGTGCAGGACCCAGCGAGGTAGTTGGTATCAGTGTTCCCGTCCACTGCACGGCTGGCAGGCGCGCCTATGGGGTCACTTGTTTGGAACGCTGCCTTCCCCAGGGCGATATTCACACCTGCCTCGGGCGAGAGGACTGTCATAAGCAGTGTCATAGTTTCATTGGTGACCCAAGTTGAACACTGAGATTTTCTATTTCCAATACTTTTGCCTGTCTTAAATACATGTATTGTTGCTTCTACTGTTCAAAGAAAAGAGAAAATATGTTAGTAGAATATTCATTTCTCTTACTCATTATTTTTTTTACAAAGTGCAGTTCCCTAAGCCTTTTTGATCTGTTCTGTCTAGTTAATCTTTCGCAGTGGTCACTTTCGTCTTATTTGAATGGTCTTTGTTATTCTTTTCTTCGCAAGCTCCGATAAGAAGACCACTTCCTGTTTTATGTACACAAACACAGAATATAAGGTATCAGGCCATTTTCGTCTTAGTTGAATGGTCTCTGTTATGTTTAAATAACACATGGGGTTTTCGACAGAACTGCTCAAATGTTGAGTAGTTGATTTTTATGCTACAAACTAAAATGAATATAAAAGCAACGCCTTCTTATCAATCGACATGATCTGGTGTCGTCAACAGTTTACGCCGTGTATATATGTTTAGGCCCCAGCAAGAACATTTTATGGATGACATCCTCCGCAGACTCCAAATCAGGCAAATCTAATGCGATAGGGCGAAAAAAAAGAAGGCGGGCCAAAAAAAAACAAGATTCCAACATTTTCAATGCACCTTATATATATAGGTGTCATATAGGTAGAATATCTTGCTTAACAAGATTTATGATGTCAAAATTTACGTTTACTGCCAACTATTACAACATCCATTTTTTTACTGAAGCAACTTTGAAAAACACAAGTTTTCAATGATTGTATAAATGGTTTTGATTCAGTGCGAACAGTGGATAGCTTTCAGCACCAAGGAGAGGGCTATAACAATGATAAATCAGTCTCTCTGCTAAACTTTATCCCAGCACAAGGGTACACAAGTGTCACATTTCAAGTGACAACTGTCATTCTTCAAAAGTCTTTATTACTCTTGTAATCTTGTAAAGTATTGGGCAGTCCCTTCAGTCAAGTTACAGACTGATTACCAAGGGACCCAGTACAAGGACAGTAGTAGATGAATAATACATTAGCAAAATGCAATTAATTCTACTTTTACATTGTAAAATACACGCAAATATGTTTGTTTATAAAACTCAAAATATTTGTGATACAAATATATAATATTAATAAATGGTTTATTGGTCAAACATAATCTATGCAATCACAGTCTTTTATAGCCCAGAATTAATGCAGGGTTTACAATCACATCATATACACGATACACATGAAACGATACACACTTTCGTGGAACTGTCGCAAGGGTCTGTACGTGTGCGGCTGCCATTCGGCGCCAATAGGTGACCTCAATACGACTTTCCCCAACCAAAGTTAGGTATCCATTCACACCTGGGTGGAGTGAGGAAAGTCGTGTAAATTGCCTTTTCCAATATCCAAATAAAGTGGGTTACATAAAGTTGGCGTAGAAATTCTATTTCACCCAGAACCACATGTAACATTATAGCTAGAATTCACAGCGTTCTTGCTATCCTCAAGGTTTTTCTGTGAGAGTAACTCAGTGTCAGTTGGTGTACTGTCTTGGCTACTTGATGCGTACACCATTCCAGTTCTGTCAGATAGGCCCTCATCGTTGGTCGCAGGATCATAAGCTGTACTTTCTTGTGTGTGTCTTTCTTCTTTATAAACCACTTCACCGGTGGATAGTAAGGTCTCGCTACCAGCCAATGCATCTGTTTTGTCATGGCTTCCAGAGCCCGGCGAACTGTTGAGATTTGTTCGTATAGCAGCCCGGTCAGCATCCGAAATGTTTGCTCCAGGTATGGGCCTTGCCTCTGTAACAGTTGCGGCACTACCATGTGATTGTTTGTTTAGGCAAGATTCCTCAGCAATGGCTGACAGACTAACTTCAGCGTACGGCTCCACGCCTGTACACCCAAGTTCATTTGGAATCGTCTCGTATCTGCTCGCCTCATTTACATATTTGGGGTCGCGATTCGCCTCGACAATCTGTCTGACAGAATACCGGTCATCTTTGACGTACGTGTAGGTGTGTTCGACCTCATGATTTGAATATTGATGAGGCTCTTCCTGCATTGCTGCGCCCTCAGCAATTTTGGATAAACTTGTTTCTTCGTATGGTTCAATATGTTCACTACCGTGTTGGTTTGGTGTAGTTTCACTGGAGTCAAGTTGTTCAGTCGTGTTTGTGGCGTAGTTTTGGTTTGGGCGGAGTATGTGTCTTGTTGTTGACGCTTGTTGTATGCCAAGCTGGTGAGAGTTGGTGGCGTACATTTGGTTTGGGATAAGCGGACGTCCTTGCCTCAGTGCCCGTTGCAACCCCAGATCGTCCTGGCGCCGAGTTCGATACCGATTCGCACAGGACAGCAACGCTGCAACAAGGGCGGTGAAAACTACCGAGGCAAGAGCATAACCTGTCATCGCTTCTACTGATAACGAACTGTCTGTAGTCGGTTCAGTTTTGGATAACGTGGAGACTTCAGTAAGCCAAAGGGTTCCTTGGGTAAACTCGTCGTATTCTGTCGGTGTCAGTAAATCGGTGATAGTGGAAACTGAGGACATTGATGTATTAGACGTCACTGACGTTGAATTAAATACTGATATGTTGATATTCGGTTCCGTTATGAGCGTATAGTTCTGGATTGGCCCAGTGAGTGTGACTGTAGTTGAATGGCAGAAATTTTTATCTAATACTTGAAATACAACCTGTCCCGCAACGTGTTTGGGGCTTGCTCATATTAACTTTTCGATGTGCTTATATTGCATTAGTTCGAAATACAGGCTGCTACTGGGACAGTTAGGGCAACATTCTTTAAAAACTGATATTGGCACTCGAACAGCATCTATCCTCCCACAATGCCAACATTGCGACAAACACTCAACTTCACGTTTTAGCCAGCACAAGCGTGCATCACAGTGGAACGGGTTCCCACCTAGCTGTACGCTAGCGTAGTTTTCGGTGGGGAACAAAAAGGTCTCTTTTGGAAAAGACGATATTTCGTTACCACTGAGATCAATGACCTGAATCTTTGGCATGAAATGAGCGACAAACCTTCCCGAAACGTGAGAAATCTTGTTGTTAGACAGATCCAGGAGTTTTAAGAACGGCGTTATAAACCAATGCCAGTGGATGTTTGTAATTAGATTACTGCCCAGGTCTAGCGTCTCTAATTTAGGGAAGTAGGGGAGGTCTGAGATATCGGTGATATTGTTCGAGGCAAGGTTCACCGATGTTAGGTTTTCTGGGTTAATATCTGGAAACCTGACCAGCTCACAGTTGTTGCAGACGAAAGTGTCAGGGCTGTTCACGACATCACCCTTCTCCGTGCCGGAGTATGCACCTGTTACTGAAACGTGTAGTAACAGCAGGACTACACCCACCATCCTAGCTTTCATTTTATGACAACTCGTAAACCTTATGGAATATCTTATCTTGACCACACCACGGCCACTGAGCCTCAAAGTGATAGTTACTTCTCCAGACAAATTAGAATGTTTGCTTGATTTCAGAATAACGTCACAAACCGGACACGTTTCCCTGTGGGCGGATCAGGCGTTTATCCGGAAATTTCGCCAGACAAATGAAATTTTTGCATGCTTTTGATCAGCGTCACAAACTGGACATTTTTTTTACGGTTGATGGATTAGGCAGTTATCCAGAGATATCCACAGGCGTTACAAGTTTTCAGATGATCGGTTTGTGGATAATTTAATATAAAAAGTATATAGATTTCCTCAGAAAAATGAAATCCCTGCTCAGTTTTTCACAAACTGGATATGGTTTCCGCGGATAGATCTGTGTTTCTTAATCTATAGATTTCCTTGGAAAAATAAAAAGTGCTACGTCCTTGGCACTGTTCAGGCAAGGAGGTTAAAAAAATCCATGTTTCACGGCACAAAAGCCAAACGTTTGATTCATATTTACAAACAGAACGTCCATGCGCCATGCTGTATGATAGGCTATATGATAAGATCCCAAAACCGGAAGAACAAAGGACAGTCGCCACGAAGACAAAACAACCTTCTCCTTTGTCTCCCCAAGACCTTCTTGAGTTATGCTAACCACAAATATGTGGAAAAAAAACAGACTAGACACAAAATGTACAACAATGTACGCAACAACTCTCAAACGTTCCAAAATGGAAAGCACAAACGTCGATATTGTGAAACTGACCTGATGGCGGAGAGACTTGACAGATGAACGTCCTGTCGGCTGTGGTACATGGTCCATCGTTCCATCTGTTCTTTAAGGACGAGCCTGCTTTGTACTCGGAAAAGGTTTCGGGAAAGTACTCGGCACAGTTCTCCTCTGCGTTGTTGGGTTCTCCTGTACCCCAAGCTCTGAAGTCGCCCAGAGGAACGTTATCGTCCCACATCCAAACTCCTTCCTCATCAGTCAGTCCAAAGCGGAACCAAGCGTCGTTGTCGACTTCATTTTTCAGATCGATGAGGAAGTTGTTGGTTGCAGTGTCGCGGGGCATGGCAAGGGTTCCCCCGTCTGAAGAACACCTACTGACTGCACCGCTGTAGGTTGTCCTGTCGTTGAAGGCCTTGTAGCATAGGCGACTAGGCTGATGGTAAACCCACCCCTTTTGGCAACCTATTTCACAACAAATATGGTCATTATTTCAACTGCCTGCACTTGTGCCTAGTACACTCTGTAGACAATCGGCATTTTGATGCATAATCGAAAGTATGTTGATTATTTATTTCTCTCATTATTTTTTTAAAGTACAGTTTCCTTCTAAAATCTCTTTGATCTGTTATCTGTTGTCTCTGACAAAGCGCCCCAACAAGTTTTTTTTGTTTCTTATGGTCTTATATAGAGCGCATTTCAACATAGCTGTTGGTCTTATCAACGCTTTTCTACAACCGTTACAGATCTATACAGTTGATGACCTGTTTTAGAGACATGTATGATACGTATCCTGATTTAAAAAAAAATGCCGTGTATATTAAAATAAATCCGTATCTTATGTACAGATACGCTACGAAAACTTAGTTTTTGAGCCTTACATACCTCTCCGTTTTGGAATATGAAAGACTCCATTTTCCCAAAACCCGTCTTTGCATTCCAGCCCACAGCCAGGCGGCCACTGAGCCTTCACAAAAATAGAAGATAAAAAGGGAAAGTGATCTCGAACCAGTTCTAGCTCACTAAAGATAATGTAGCGGACATTTCGAATAAAACACAAAATGATTTCATTGTATCACTATATAATGTATATATACTATATGATTCGTTATAGGTTAGATATTTTCTTACTTACTGTATATGCTGGCCTGATTAATTTTATGGTTCTGAGTTGCGGATACAGTCTGGTTTCCAGAACTAGACGCAAATCTGCCATCAAAGACACAGTACTCCTCGCCACGCTACCAGTTGTCCTCCACGTAGACAGAGCTGTTGAATCGGTTGGAGCTTCCGTAGTAGTCATATAAGGCTGACGAATAAGAATGTATGTATGGTTGGTTACAGTGATATAAATGTTGGACGGAATCTTTGTGGGTTAAGGAAATGAAAATTATACCTTTCCCTTGCGTACAAAATAGAACTGTTGTACTAAAACTGTACATGTAATGTAATGTAGGGGTCACTAGGGGACTAACCGGCAGGACTTCCAATGTGGATGAGAGGGCTTCATTTTCCTGGTTTTCCAATGTAGAGCCGACAGAGCTCGAGGTGGCGGTAATTGGTGACACTGGTCGGTTTGACGTGCCACGCCGCTCCGGCTAAAGATAAGAATGCAGTTATGGTTGGTTACCGTGATATAAACATTGGCTGGAAGCTTTGTGAGATAAGGAAATAAAAATTCTACGTTTGTCCTACGTACAAAATAGAACTATAGTACTAAAACTGTACATGTAATGTAGGGGACTAACCGAGACTGTTTCCAATGTGGACGAGAGGGCTTCATTTTTCCGGTTTTCCAATGTGATACCGACAGAGGTGGCGGGAATTGGTGATAACGATGGTTGGCTTGACGTACCACGCCGCTCCGGAGGACTGTTGTGTGAGAACGGATGAGTACTAGTCTCCTGTACGATCGTGTAATATGTGACGAGACCAACTCCTATCCCAAAGACGGCTGCTAACGTTACAGCAACGACCCATGACAGGACGTACCGGCGACATGTCACATCCGTGCGATCTGTAAGCACACAGGTTTCATAACATTATAAACAGGAAAACTACCTTTCACACATAAAAAGCCTTGATATACGAAGAGCAATCACAAAACTCAGGATTGGCTGTCACAAATTAAGTATGGAAACAGGAAGATTCCAGAAAATACCTGCTGACCAGAAGGTTTGCCCATTCTGTCCAGAATTAATAGAAGACGAATACCACTTTTTGATTGTTTGTCCCAAATATTCTGATATACGTAATTCATTATATGCAACTATATCAACTTCTATACCAGAATTTCTCGCCATGAATTCATCTAGCAAATTCAGATACTTGCTGACTTTTGACAATCCATACATTGTGAATATAGGCCAGTATTTTAAAGAATGTCTAAACGTAAGAAATTCTTTTAATGATTGTATAAGCGCCTTTCCATCCCATATCACCTAGTATTGTACTACGTGGACTGATTTGTTAGATTTGTTCTCTCATTTCTGCCATACTTTGTACCTTGTACATTGTTGCGTAATAAAAGCCATATCTTCCCATGATTACAGCTTGCCTCTTCAATTTATTGAGCTATATATTGTCGTGAAAAAAGTTTGTAAACAATAGAGTTGATGTCTGCTAATGAGTGCCGTTAAAATAGTCGTGTTAAAACGAAGGTCGTTTGCTTTAACCAAGGACAACTCATCACTTTATCAAAGGAATCTTGAAATGCATATTCCAATGAGTACAGTAAAGCAATCAATAACCAAGGTTTGTACCCATTTTTATTCATTTGTAATGGGAATTTTGAATATTAAGCTTCGATGGAATTGTTAAACATTTATAAAAAGGACTTATTTTATATTATGAATGTAAATTCTACCATTGTCTTTTAGTACCAAGTATTGTAATGAAATCCACAATTCAGCAAATTGCGACCTGGATAAACCATTCATTCAAACCATGCCATAATATTCCAAGGTGGCGTGTTACCTCATCTGGTCACCATATATCGATACCGATTAACACGAACAGCAAATGACTCAACACTGACACTGTTCTTCTTCATTTATCGTGGTAGTATCCACATTCTATTTTGTGTTCTTCTTTGACCTACTTGACGGGGACTCGCTTAGCGTAAAACTGCTTTTAAGCCAAAAATGGTAAATGGGACAAGGATACAAAACGACAAAACATACCTCCTTGTCGTATCGCACCAGGCACGTACAGCACATTCTGGACCATGCCAGCCCCCCTGCGGCCCACGGTGTCTGCATCTTCTGCAGCCGGCTGTCCACCATGGCGAGTTCGGTCAGTAGCCTGTCGTAGGCTGTTTGTGATTTCATCTTTGTTGACGTAGTGGTTCACGTTGTTGTCGCTGGACCCACTGGTGTCAGGGCATTCTTCTTTGGGTTCGTTGTGTTTGGTGGACATTGCCGACGACCTCGCGTCAGAAACCAGATGTACAGATGAAGAATGTCTGGTGAGGGCCCAGAGCAATGGCCGGCCTATACCTGGTCCAAGAGTGGGCGTTGCCGCCAGAAAGTAGATGAAAGTAACACTGTTCTTTCATCCCATGCTTTGATATAAATAGCAGTTCAGATGTTTTTTTAATACTCAAAACGTACGTTTGTCACGCTTTCATCTCGTTCTCACACGAGCTTTAATCATTTTCAAAACATCGCAATTTTGTATAATACGTTAATCAATATTAATCCTGGTTTCGCCCAAGGACAATAGACGCAGTGAAACACAACCTGCTGTAAGATCAGACGTCGCTAGGGGGTGACAAAGTGCCAGAAAAGTTTAGCAAAACAATCGTTTGTCCTAGAGAGTCCGGCCAGCGGTGTAGCGTTTATTTATTTATTTATTTATTTATTTATTAGAATTTTCCAGACAACTGGATGGGAGGACAAAACAGGTGAATATACACCTTTGCTAGTTGTCCTCCCAAACATTACAATAATACATTACAATGATACACATAATACAATATCGAACAATCAATAATACAATATATACATTGGAACAATGTTGAAAACCATACTAATACTAGTGGCGTCTTAAAGCCGTACAGGAGGCGCACCCACATGCGGACGACCAAGAGCACGGAGCGTCAGGACTGAAGTGCTCATTGAATCTGGTAAATGACACTTTAACAAGTTGACGCTTGAAAGCTGAAATGTTGGGCAGCTGATTGGCTAGGACTCCCAGATTACGAAGATCAGGGCCCAGATTATTCCAGACTGTGACAAGTCGTGGGAAATAGGAATAGCTGAAGGCAGATGTTTTCGCTCTGAATGGGGTGAGCATGTGTGATCTGGAGTATCGAGAAGGTCGGGACGGAAAAGAGACATACTTTAGGGCGATTGACCTTGATTTGACAAACATCATAACATCGCTAACCTCACGCCTGAATGAGAGGGGCAACAGACCCAAGGCTACCAGTCTGTCCTTGTAGGTTTGGTTGTTAGCTTGGGCTCCTAAGATGAATTTAGTAGCGCGCCGTTGAACACCTTCTACAAGGGACATTAGTTTGCGGGATTGTGGGGACCACAAGGGAGAACAGTATTCTAGGATACTTCTGACCAAAGTGGTATAAAGTGCCTTACGTACATCAGTGTTGGCATTGAACCCAATTGTACGCTTAATAAAGCCAGTCATGGAGTTAGCTCTGGCAACCATCTTGGCGATGTGACCATCCCACTGCAAGTCCGACTGGATAATGACCCCCAGGTCAGGCATACTGTCAACAGACTTTATAAAAGTGTCAGACAAGAGATAAGAGTACGAAATCGGACTCTTTGAACGAGTTAAGCGGATAAGTTGACACTTGGAAGGATGAAATGACATCTTCCATCTGATACTCCAGTTGTGCATAGCAGTGAGATCGTCTTGCAACTTTACACAGTCATTTAAATTGCTGATTTCCCTGAAACATTTTGAATCGTCAGCAAAGAGTGCTACTATAGAATTCTTAGCTTCACAGGGTAGATCATTAATGAAAAGGAGAAAAAGAAAGGGTCCAAGTATGGAGCCCTGAGGGACTCCTGAAGTGACAGGGAGCCAATCAGACTGACAGCCTTCCACTACCACACGTTGACGGCGATCGGTTAGATATGAATTGAACCAAGCCAGGAGGTTACCGCCAAAACCAAACATTTGAAGTTTGTGAATTAACAGAATGTGGGAAACAGAATCAAAGGCCTTGGCGAAGTCCAAGAATAACATATCGTTGGCGTTGCGCCATTCGTTACTTTTCAGGACCGAAAATTCGACCGAGAGTTCGATTCCCACCCAAGGCATATTAAGTTTGAACAAAGTGTACCGATTTTCTCGTCCACAATTTTTGATAAGACCCTTATCCTGTAGAATAACCCCAGACCTCACAGTTACATGTAACGATGATGTTTGTCGTTATTCTTAACCTTACAGAAAAAAACACGTCATAGTCAAAACCAACATTTCTTTGTTCCTATCCGAGTGTGGCACACGGTTGTATTCTCACCTCCAACCTTCACCGACAGATCGATAACCCCGGCAACTAAATCAGTGTAAAGACAGGGTTTAATGGCGAGTTGAGTTTTCAGGATTCATGAACGGATTCTCAGAATTCCACAGACCAAGAAGATTGCCTTGCGTGACCCTCGTAGTTAGGAAAGGTTTTGGTCAATCCGTGGCCTTGAAAACGCAATCTCGTTGTCTTTGGATACGGTCTCGGTGGCTGTAGATGCGTACATGAGAAATGTAGTGCATCGCTACCTGAAAAGAACGATAATTTTTAGCAATTCATCAGCTTGTGGGCACACACACTCATACACTCACACTCACACTCACACTCACACTCACACTCACTCACACACACACACACACACACACACACACACACACACACACACATGATCAACTATTTGTGCACCTATTCTGTGCACCTTTTATAACATTACAAATTAAAAGCTATCAAAGTCTTAGGTTTGTAGTGAATTATCTATTCTATTCTATTTGTAAGTATATATCCCACTATCTACATGCCTCCACATCTACGTTAAGGGTGTCTACATCTTGATATCCTTTCAAAGCATCTTATTCTATTTCAAATGCTTTTAACTCATTTGTTTTGATCGCACATAACCCTCTTCATGTCCATGCTTTCCTTGTATTAACGTCGATGGGGAGTTTTCCGTATTCCATTTTCTACCCATTTATTGTCATAGTAACAGCCTACCCAGCTTACTGTGCGTTTTCGGCGGATTCAGATAGCTCAGATCAGATTTAGATCTCATTCAGCAGGCCATTTTCCTGGCACAACCTTCCTTTTTTATGATTTTCAAGGTGACCTATTCCACAGGGACAATGTGACGTTTATCTTTATTTACATGGGAATTTTACCATGAAAAATGATTTAATCTATACCAAGAAATGCCAGACTTTATCTTTGTAGGAGGTCAGAAGAAATTGATAATGCTTTTTTTATGTGGAGTAGTAGAAGACAGCGAATTTTATGACTTAACCAAGGCCTGAGTCATACGTGACCCAAATTCACAATACACATTTACCAAAGTACTTTGATACCCGTGAAACAACAGAAAGTTATCCACAAATTTAATCGCCAATCGTGGAAGGTTTGGTTATCAGGGGTCAGGCTAGGCCTCATTACACCTCACGGACGGCGTACCTCATTCCCAGAAACCGGTCTCTGGGAGATTCAGACAGGAATGAAATTGATTCACCAAATTGTAGAACAGCTGATGCGGAGTGGAGAGGTCATGGGTGACGTCTTTGGGGCAATGGAATTTCCATCTTTGACATTTTATGTAGTTGGGAAACGGAGGAAAGCGATTTCATTATGATCACTTGTTCGTAGTGGGATTGGAAAGATGACTTGTCCGTAGAGGGATCAGAATGTAACGTTTTTATACTGACAGTAGGAATTTGTCGGAAACGCAGTTTAAGTTTTAACGGACGTTACGATTCTTCCCCACTAAATTCAGGGCTTAAAATCCATTACTTTTTTCATGACCATAACGTAGCCCCCAACAGGACATGTTTCCAATGATTAAAGGCGTCCTCATCAGTACATCACCTTACCTTCAGCCAATTACGTTTGACTATGATTGTACAGCTTCGGTTGTATCGTTATTGTGTATTGTGTGAGTCCATCTCCAAACGTCTGCTTCCCGGTAGTGATTGACACAAGGTAAAGTGTTGGAAAGACTTTCAATTTTCCGATTTCATTGCCTGTGGCATTGGACTGAAGTACTGATACCCAAGGCCGCCTGCATTTCCTCGGCGCTTCTGCAATCCTGCCGCGAAGAATAGAATTCATTCGGTTCTTATCACCAGATCATACCGACGCCGATTCAATTTCCCCCAGGTAGAGGTGGGTGTTCATTTCATCTCCAAACTTAAGAAGACGTAAAATGAAACTTGCCCCCCAGTGCTGCCCAGGCGGGACGAGGGTATCATATCAGGGCGCCGAGATGGAACTAATGTTTCCCCAATCTCAACGCCCCTATGTGTGCAAATGTGTAAAGCTGGCTTATGGTACAACAAGTGGAGTGAACTTATATGCTGAACCCCAAGACAATGTTGGAATGTTTAACATCGTGTCTTAATCATGGACAACACCGACGCCTCTTTGCGTTCTTATCAAATGAGTATCCCTATCCAGAATCTTATCAGTAATCCTCTCGCAGCCTTCATGATATTTGACCGTGCAGCACATACACAAGTCTACCAGCGTCTGAAGAACAAGAACTTCTGTTTGATTGAGATGCAAGTAAATGAGTGGCAGCTGTTGAAGGTGTTCAAATTCAATGTTTACAAAAGCGGCTTTTTTTGCGATGTTTGGTCCGCCGTACATGCCTGTTATTTGACATATAAAGAATGGTTTGTAGAAAAAGTACATCATGACCATAGCCTTGCCTTACGTTAAAGATGTCATTCTGACAGTGGAAATATTGGCAGCGCCTCTTACTCAGTTATAAAAAGGAGACATATTTTTTTGATGGAGCACGTACGGGGGATGAAACATTTTGCAACGTGTGAACACCAGGAAATGAGAATGTGCATCATGATGATGTGTATCTATATTACCGGCTTGATGGCTTCCAAAAGATGGCTTGATGGCTAGCAAATATAGCTGCTGCATGTACATTACCTTCGCTACGACATTTTACCAGCACACGTACGCGTCCTCCTACCTTGTCCTTCTCACTTTCATCAAGTGGTGCCATGTACTAACACCGGCTAATGTGTCGTTTGCGCCCCAAGTAGTCAGTTTTTCAAGCCGATAAAGTTAAGGTGAAATTAATACAGCTCTGATGTCTTCTTTTGGCACGTATCTTTTCGTATCCATGTACGTACCTGAGCCGCAAACTACAAATTAGCCCTCACATCACGTACACTGCACAGACCACACCTGCTGCGATATAGATTACCTACGAGGAGTCTTACGTAGATATCGCACATCAAAACCCGGCAGGGTGTCTGAGAGTTCTTCGTCACCATATGCATGGACTTACAGACGCAGAGTTTCCATTATGGTTGTTCATAAAGTGTTGCTATTGGTGCAGTCGTCATTGTTGGTTTGAAAAACTAACCAAAATACCACATTTGGTGCTGGGCTGCGGAGTTCGACAGAATGAATGTTTTAAATCCTTTAAGAACGGTAAATCATGTATATGCACACTATAAAACGAAAAGCAGGTTCATACTTATTTAAAGTCAAAACTGTAACACAAAAAAATGGTCCTCACCCGGAGCTTTAGACCTGTCACTCTGGTCTTCCTCAACAGACTTACAGTTCTATTCCTCATATTTCTAGATTCAATAAAGAATCTAATAACGTTCCAATACGTTTTGCAATAGTCTAGACTAAGTAGACGCCCTGCAGTGCTCTATTTTACCATGGTTGTCTTAAAGATGACCGATATTATCCTCTGAAAATGCTTCCCTGAAGGTCAGAGTCATGACGATTATTTCCAGTGCTGTTTTCCAAAGCAGAACTTCACTTTTTATCGGGAGAATCATGACTGTAATTTGATGGGCCCAGTTAGCTGTAACGACGTTCGATTGTTTGACGAGCCACTGGCCATTGGTGGTGACGTTACAGCAGCGTTTATGTGGTAATTAACTCAGGCGATGCCTTATAAGATTCCCTTAACGACCGTGACCGTGAAAGGACGCGTTCGGGGCCGATCGATAAGGTGTCTGATCAATTCTGGTCTGCAGTGTTGCGGATAAGCAATAAAACAATAAACCCTTCAAGGTCCATAACTGATTCTCACTACTATCATTCTCATCTTACTTTGTTTAATATTTTGAGCAAGGAAAAAATTCTCTTCAAAGTTTTAGCTGTGTGTTCCATCATTTGTACTTTTGCATGACTGTGTAGACTGAGATATGCTTAGATGGATCGCAGTGTCGAATAAACTAAACTACTGTGAACTCAGACTGTGAGAACTGAGATAACTGTAGTTAAAGTCACAGCCCATCGATCCAAGGCAAACTGCAGCACTCGACCAATATTCACCCCTCCCAGAGATGTTCTCTCCAGGGATATCTACGCTCTAATTGATCCATGAATAAACCAGCGCTGTACGTTCCGTGGTGCGGCCGTGTGCGCCCGAGGGGTGCTCTGAGGTGTCCATGAACGTTAGAAAGACTTTAATTGTGCACGAGCGTCTTATTGATATTACGTGACAAACATGTCAAATATCTCAGGCTGGCGGCACCAGACGTCTTAATGGCAGGTGCTGTAATGAAGAGACGTTACCTGAAGGACACTCCGGCGCCTTATCTCCCTCCTCCCATGCCTTTCCATTGCTTACAACTAGACAAGTAGCTGTCCCTGGCGGGTTATGTACACTAACGTATGTGTGTAACTCACACGTGGTTCTATTCCCGTAATGACTATTAGTTGTGTGCCTGGAATGGTGCAGTAAGTCATCCTCTGACACCGACTGCCTGCCTTGAGCAAGCAAGTGCATTAGACAAGTCTGATACACCTTCTTCCTTTCTATCAAAGGTTGCCATATATAATATGTAGTGTGCATTGCATATATCACATGTAAAAGATAGTGCATCGGCTGCATGCTGTTGTGCCATGGATGCCAAAGCGAGAGGTGAGATGGTATGGGTGTCGGACTAAAGGAATCCCAGTCAATAACCTTCGTGAGAGAAATTCGTTACACACAAATCTTTCTGTCAGATACTTGATTGACAACACCATTACAGCGATCCTGGTGATGCGGCTATGCTTTTGTTGCTTTGCCACTACTCTATAACAGATAATGCCAGTGCACGCCGAATGTATATTGGAAATCAAAGAAAAGAATCGCACGCCAGACTTCAGCTACCATGTGGGTGTAATTGACATCTGGACTAGGCAAAAGTTTGGGGTAGGAGAAGTAAGAGTAGCAGGAATGTACGGAATCTATATACTGTATACGTTAACCGGACAGGTATTACATCCCTTCGGTGAAACACAATCTTTGTTGGCGGCCACGTGGGCGTCAGCTTATACATCGAGCCACCTGACCTGTCACGCCTACGCTTCCAAACAGCCACTCAATCCCGGTTTTGTTTGAAACTGCTGTATTGACGTAGCCCCGTACTGGCGACACAGCTCTCGTTGAGAGAACGAAATTTCAATACCTTGATATCAGTTGCCGTGCCTTCAAGACAGTTTGTGATACAATTGTTTTTAAAATGGAGGTCTTTAGTTTTAACTAGTGTATACTTTGAAGTTACTGTGTTCTGTTTCATCTTCTTTTGACCGTACATAAAAGAAAGGTTCCACAACCAACCCTATACTATACTATACTATACTATACTATACTATACTATACTATACTATACTATACTATACTATACTATACTATACTATACTATACTATACTATATTGACCATACATGCAGCAAATAAACCATACGATTCACACATTAGGCATAGCCTTACAATGTCCTGGGGAAAGAACGAGTAAAATTGCTGACTTGCTTCAGTCACTCCTTGAGGCTGTTTTGCTATCAAAAGTTTCTCACCCTTTGTGTTAGGGTCAGTGGCTTCTATAAATTGATTTGAAATCCGCAGCTTGTGGCTGTTTTCATTAAAGTTTGCGGTCTCGCTTCTTGGAAAGCCACCGAATCAACGTACATACATTTCATGCCATTATTATTTACTTATCTTGCAATTTACTCATCCTGTATTGTTCTCTTCACCTCTGATGACGATATATCATGTTGTAATTGGTATATTAGTACTAAATGCCTACTACTAATAATAATAATAATCGGTATATTAGTACATAGTGCCATATGAGTACAACAATTTGGATTTAGTTTTATCCATGAAAGATACATGTGCGGTGTACCGTTTAAAACATTTGGAAAAGCAAATTTCTTATTACTTCATAAGCCATAAATCTTTCATGCATAGCAGCGTTTTCAATATATATATAGAAGCAGATACTAATCTTTTCACTTAGTGTCCTTATTCAACTGAACCACGCACCAATATACTAATCACTACTGGCGTATGCACTGGCCACCACTTTGAGTAGAAGCCATCATATGAATTGATGTAGTAATTTTATTTCACATCCGGAAAAAAACAAGCTAAATTACATTTTAACAACTCTTTATCATCACAGATATAACTACATCTCATAAACGTGGAATACGTAGAAGCAGAGCAAAGGGCATACTGCAAAACATTTCATCTGTGTATTTCTGTAAGATAATAGGAGACCATTACCTGCAGACTAGCAGATGATTTCTTGTAGCTTTAATCAAGAGGGAAGTGCACATATACGTCTTAACATTACTGAGACCCGAGAGTCAACGTTTCTCCGTCCATGACGAAGAATGACGTGTTTTCTGCCTAAGTGTTTTCGGCAGGACCATTTGTCCAGCTGCTACCGCTGGGAGAACGTGAGCTGGATCAGTCATGCCGGCTTGTGAACAGCATCGGTCATCCAGGCTTCTGCGTCTTCAATGAAGTTTTTAGGTTTATAGTTGGCAAATTTATTCCGTTTTTGGCATGTTTACGATAGCTTTGGATGCAGGCCGTGCACCTGTTCATCAGCGATAAGCTTTCTGACGTAAGAACCACAGGATGTTTTCTTAAACACCATTCTTTTCCTGTTTTTTTACACCATCCTTTTCCTGTTTTTTACACGAACTAACAGGAAACTGTCACGATGATTGCCATCAGATAATAACTGAGTCACATTTATGAAGTGCCGCCTACATTTTAGTGTCGTAAATGGCATGTTTTATGTCTGATTGTATTCCCGCCTTGTAAAAGTTATGAATAGGCTCCTACATGACATCAGGTAAACGTTATTGGCAGTCGTAACGCACAGTTTACAAGTCATTTGTGATCAAATACCTAGTACGTAAACACGTAATGGTTAATAATAAAGCCAGCTGTTAGCCTTCATCATAGTAATGGTTTCAACTGTAAAGAAAAAAATAATAATTTCATCATGCGTTCGTCGACATTTAGTACCGGTTGTAACGGCTTACCCTTTACGAGTCGACCCGGGGGAGGTCGCAAATGTGGCTAATAGCCTTACAGTAAGACATACAAATGATCGTGGGTCCATTATTCGTTTATGAACAAACTTTCCTTTAAATTTATGGGGGCTTTACACGTACGCTGTGCCATACCTCTGGAACCCAGACTTGAAGCGACTAAAGTAATAGACTAGACCAGGCGAGTGAACACCCTATCTGGAACCTGAAGTTAGAAGTGTGAAAAATATGCAATTTATACATTTTCAACTCTGAAATGTGATCCAATCTACTATGGAGGAAAATCAATATGTTACAACGGCCCGATGTCTAAAATGGGGTGACAGCCCTGGCAAATGACTGCTGACTTTGCGAAGACCTCAGTAAATCCTAGAAGCTGCTGATGTAAAGTTTTGTTTATAGTAATGAATTTGTTTCATTATTCATAAAGACTGGTTGGACTCAGTTGTGTGAAATCAACAAACTTGCGTTGACAAAATTTCACACCATAAACGTTCTAAAGAGGGGACGTTCCAGATAACGAGTAAGCGGCACTACGTTGTTGAGTACGCCCTTCACGTAGAAATTCAACTTTCTTCTAACTTTTGTATACTGTCTCCGGGGAGAAGAACTACTTGAAACTTAAGTCATAGCTCAGGTTTATATAAGCCTTGCATAAGCTGCAGTTGCCATCCCAGGGTCACACGTCCTTCGGAGTTAAGCGACCCTTGGAATTGGACTCAAAACAAGTCAATTATTTCTGATCAAAGAACTGTACAGTCTAGAAGCCTCTTACGGTAGAAGCCATGGCAAAGCTGGCAATAACAAATGAATTGTGCACTCCGAGGCTTATATTGAGTTGCACGTCTAAGCGTTTTAGGATAGGTATTTGTCTCGTCGTGCTTGGTTTGCTGACAGGATTTAACGATTTTGTGACATTCACTTGTGCCTCTCTCATCCCCGCTCAGGCGCCACGGCAAGTCTCAGTGGAGGCGGGACGGGGGACGTTTTGCACACAGAAAACGTATTACTAATCAATCTTGAATGTTGAATTCTATCAAAACATTCACCATCATGGAAATGGCCAAACGTTGTAACAGTGTTAACATGATACACTCAGCTCAAAAGACAGCAAGCCTTGCCCTTTTGAAGAAGATATAGTTTTATAGCAATAGCCAAGTACATGTATGCAGCCTTTCATCTTTGGGCCGATTCAATGGATGCCACCTTTTGCCCTGCGACATATTACACGATGCATGGTTAGCCGCCATATATCAAGGCTGGACATAGCTTGCAGTTCTAAACGTGGCATATCGTACTGAAAGGTGTAGTGCATGGACGGTTCTGGACACTTAATCACTCTACTGTGATACTTCGCTCTTTGTAGTTCTGATGTTTTCCGGCATCAAAGTTGATGAGTCATGACGTGAAATCGACGTTTCAATATCTTTACGATCCTCGTACCTCTTTAGCTTTTAGCTATTGATTGGACTAAGCTTTTAAAGGTCACTTTAAATAACTTTTGAAACGCCTCATCAATTATCATAGTGTTGTGTTGTTGCGTTTTCCATTTCTGACGTAAGGATGGACATGCAGTGGCTTTAAAGTCAAACATATTACCTGGAAATTTGACATAGACAAACAACTGCCAGTGCAAAGACCTCATGTGATTTAAGTAGATGAAACAGTTATGTGTGATACCACTACAGTCATATTTTAATCGGAACTGTTTCGTACTGAATACAAAATATATAAAGTGTATGTACTATCCTCATCTGAACTTCACACCAGCCCATTGCAATTCCCTTGTGACTGATCGTTTTAATTCGACTCAAGCGAAGCCCACCAATTCCTCCAGCGGGAGCCGGTATGAACCATGGTGTTCAACGTCTCGAAAAATTGTGCAATTTTGCTGCTGGTGCTCATAAGGGCTGACCTCAGCAGAAAATTGCATTTCATTAGTGGAAATGGGATGCGGTGATTCTCAGTGTTTCACCCGCGTGCAATCTTTCAAAATATCGCAGTCATCAAACACACAGCTGCCTTTCATCATATTTTATAGCGTTTCTTGTCTTGATATCCACACGACTTTCCTTTGGCAGTATTCCGTGATGCACTCATCAGTGCAGTCAGATACCTAATGGGTGGAAAGTGAGTGTTTAATTGTAAAAACACCCACGGGTACATATGATGCGATTGCGCTGATGCTCGATTGACCATAAAGTGCCTACGGCTGTAAAGGATGTTTTCTTTTCATTTTTGCTATCACTGTTGATAACGCTAGTTCACCTCAAGCCATTTATTCCGTGAGCACACATCGAAGGAGACGCAAAGTGGGATTTATGACAAGCAATTTCCTGTGGCGTTCTTTTCAAATGATACGTAGCGGATTTCTGGCATTTTGTGATTGCAACTCAATAGTGATTAAAAAGAAAAAGAGACCTGAACTTAATCACAGCACGAAACTGCATACAGACATAAAATAGTAATGACTTAGAAAATCTAAAATGCAATATTTCTACCAATCAAGCTTTGCTTGATCTATAGATATTGAAGAAAGGGGATTTCGTCTGAACACGTGTGCTATATTTACAGCACTCATTTATTCAAGTATCAGTTGCATGCGATTGATATCAATCTCTTCGACCTTGGTAAGTTGAACACCAAAATCCACATACCAGCAGATTCTTTGTATATATGTATTGTTACTGCCGCCCGTTATCATGCATGGTTATTTTCGCTGTATACGCCTCTGGTTACATGTATATTCTATCAGAACAGTACACCAACGATATAATGATACACGTCCTTGTGTACACAATACACTGAATACGGGTAAATACTGTACGACAAAATGTTACAGATTTCTTTGAAATCAAGTAAAACGAGATGATCTAAACGTATTTGATACTTCTTATAGTTCTATTGTTTCTGCATGTGTATCTGTACAAGTTGTTTCCTGATAGTCCTCGGAGATTTCGTCACTCTTTTGCTCGGACTTGACGGACACCTTGTCCGGAGCCAGCACACTGTGTTCGTGTATGGTGGTCACTAAGCGCTTACCACAGCTGATCGTCAGATGTCCGCAGATGTCCGATATTCCGTACCCGAAGTCCCAGTCTTCCTCCTCATTGGATGGCATTTCGGGAACGCTGTCGAGGCTGAATTTTGAAAATCTAACGGTCATTTCACCGTCTACAGTTGCTGGGACGGTAGCGTCAGGGGTGTGCACGGTGGCAAGCGGTGACGTGTTGGCAACCGACACGGACGATTCGGTCTCGGATTGGCTCCTTTTTCCTGTAGGTAGATGTGCGAACAGATGTGAATGTGAACAAATGATACACTGTAAGTGTAATATTACAATACTACCAAGTGTAGAATCTGTGCGCCCTGTCCCTGTTTCATACTTCAGTATAGGTCCCCGATACACCTGCGCTCTTCTCACTCGTTTTCGACTTGGTACTCATAGTCTAAACTCTAATCTGTACTCTCGAAACCTGGTATCTAGTTCTGCTTGTACTTGTGGCCACCCCTGTGAAAGTATTCATCATTATCTTCTGCACTGCCCAAAGTTTACTCAATATCGTGTCTCCCTCTTCAGCAATTTAACCAAACTTGTAGGATTTGCCATCAACATCCAAAACCTTCCCGATAATCTCCTAGTACAATTACTGCTTAGAGGTTCCTCTTCTCTGTCGGTTTCTAACAACGCTAAACTCTTACAATGTGTTCAATTGTTTATAAAAGAAACGGAAAGATTTGAGTAACCATCAATTTCTTATCCTACCAGTTTGTTGATTGACTTGGAATGCCTACTTACTCACTTATCATTTACCTGCATATACTGTTATATATTTGATACATATTATATGATTAAGTTATAATGCGGCTTACTTTAGTCTACCTTATTACTCTTATGCTTTCCATGTCTGTATTTGTGACTACATGTATATATCTTTGTAACGATGACGACACAAACATAAGCATTGTAGCTTGAGTATGTCGTCATCCTGTCTTGTTACTAAATGTTATAATAAATAAAAAAAGTACAGAAGACACGAAACAGGTTTCAAAAGCATAAAACAATAACTAGGTCTGATATTGTGAGGCGATTCTAATCTGGTTGAAGGTCGTAAAAATTATCGATTCTTTGCAATTCCTCCTTACTTTAGACAAATAAACACAGACACTGCACAACAACACGAAAGACAATAAACAGATGGTGAACAACAACCATACGCCTGTACCTCTGTGGTATCTGGTGTGCTTGAGAGGCAGCCCTGTGGTACCCGTTATCGCCGAAACTACAGGCAACGAATGTTAAAAACTCTAAATGCCACATCTCGTGAATTAGTAACATAAGCATGCAACAACAACATGGGAAACGAGCTTTGGTAACGGTATAAACAATGTTATTGACAATGACATTGTGTACGAATCCTGATGATTGTTAGTACACGAAGTTCCACAAATGTTTCTACTTTTAGACTAATAGGTATATTGCTCTAGATTTTCAATCAAGACTGTTCATAAGTATATGATAGGCAAGGAAGTTATAACCATCTTAACTATTTCTGTACCATCTGAATAGCCTGGTAACAGAACACCATTTTTTCAGTTGAAATATTATTGGAACATGTATTGATACCTCACCTTCATCTCTGTGCCCACCGTCTGAAGCACACTTGGCTTTGACAGGCCTGAAGGGGCTCTTCTCCACCAGGTTGCCGAGCATGTTGGTGAAGGTCCGTGTGGTGAGGGAGTACAGGATGGGGTTGATGGCGCTGTTAATCGGCAGGATGAAGATCACGATCCAGGCGTACATGGAACCTGCAGAATGAAATAGAATAAAGAATCGTGTAGGTAAAAATGCAGGTCAACAATGATGCTGCATGCATCATAAGAACGTGAAGGATTTGCATGGCAAAAAGGTGTGGGAGGGTTTAAAAGCAAGCTGCTTTGCAGTCACCAGACGTTTCTGGTGACATCAATTGAATTCGATCCTCGTGTGTACCAACTAACACGCTGGCTGCTTACCTGAAATAGGTGCGTTCGTGAGAGCCAGGAACTTCAGCACAGTGATGGGAATCCAGACCAGGGAGTCCGTCAGCACGATGAAGAAGAACCTCTTGGCAAACGACATGTCGCTGAGGAGAGACAGCGGGGACTTCACCGAGCGCCTTGTGCGATGGATGGAGATGAACATCCCGATGTACGCACACAAGATTATAGTCAAGGAGGTGAAGTTGATCCCGAGAAAGACGAAGGCGCTGTACTCCCAGCCGGCGCCGTACGGCTCGTGCAGGTGCAGCGGGAAGCATACGCCGTTGCTGCCGTAGAAGTTGCCGAAGTACGTAGACGACGTGAAGGGCATTGCCGCGAGTGTCAGCCCGGTGACCCAGATGATGGCGATGACGGTCCCCGCCTGCCGGACGTTGGGGTGGCTCTCCCGGTAGGGGAACACCACGCACAGGAACCTCTCCACGGACATGTAGGTCAGCAGCAGCACCGTCACCTCGGCGGACAGCATGCCGAAGAATCCCGTGATGTGGCAGCTGTAGCTCTGCTTCCATTCCTGCGCGTACTGGTTGTACACGTCGCGGTACACGTGGTCTTTGGACCCGATGATCAAAAGGTATATCCCCATTATTAAATCAGACGCTGAGTGAAATAAAAAAAGAAATATTGTAATTCTTGATTAAAATACCCCAGTTCATACCATGCCGGCCATGTCAGCCTGTTCAGTTTACGAATCAGAAAGCATTATCTGTAATGTATTGTTGTAGTTTGACTCCGTTTTCGAAAGCTCCACCATTATTGTCTAGGCCAAGGATGTCTTGAAATTCTAGTCAACTTTATTTGTCAAAGAACAAAGCTCACCACACAGATTCCTGATGAAGAGAGAGTGAACTTTGTTCTCCTGTTTCATGACCGACCGTCCGATCATCACGCTCGTGTTGCCGAGGCAGATGAGGATGGCGACTACCCAGACTGCCATGCGCAGGATGACGTTAGCCAGCAGGTTCTCAAACGACGAGATGCCGTCCGTGTTGGGTTTGCAGATGCGCACGTGAGGGGCGAACCCGCAGTACCGGAACTGGCTGAAGTAGCTGTGGACCGCGAATCAAGAGAAACTCAAGTCAATGTTTCATCTGATGAGAAGCAGTCACTTTAGTCACCAAATCTAAGGTTTATGCCCTTCAGAACTGTTTTGAACAAGCTTTAGGACGACAGAAAACAGCCCACGGGTCCAGTGTTACCATGCGGAGATCAGTTTAAGAATCTTAATGAGATGATGCTACTCAGACGTGATATTGCATAATATATATATAACTGATTGGAATCTCCCGAACATTGATTTTCTCATGTAATCTTTGATACAAGTGTGACGACCTCAAGGATTATCGACAGATTGCATTGACATCAGAAAACATTTCCTTAGAATATCACTGATCAACACGTAGCAATATCCATCATGGGGCAGCAATTATGGAATGAAAAACGTACATGAAGTTAAGATTCTTCAACTTTCTGAAGAGGCGATAGGAGATGTTGTGGATCGTCAGTCCCCTTAGATCACTGCAAAACACGGGTAATATATGTTATGTCTACTGAACTGGATTAGAAAACACAATCAATGAAAAACGACAAAACAATTGAAGATGCACCTATCAGTAGCCTTCATATTTCACAGAAAGGAACATGGATATAGATGTATGCAATTGATTAATACGCATAGACACCACATTTCAGGTGATGCTAGGTGTCTAGTTTGCTATAGACAAGTCCTTACAGTGACGTCAGGTTTACTAGTCCATCAAACAGATCCAGCTGCAGCCTCTCTATCGGATTCATCGACACGTCCCTGGGTAAAATCAGACGAAGGTCGTAGCCATTATAATACAAATCACATTGATGGTAATCAGAGAGTAGAGTTTGCGTTGATAGTAACAATATCATTTTCAAAGGAAATGTAGGGAATCTGAAGACAGTTAAATAAGTATTCAGTGATACAATACATTCAATTCACAAGCCATAATGTTGAATGCGTATGGATGATGTACTCACAATGACAACAGCACTTGCATGTTTTGAAAGGCAGCATCTGGGAACTCGCTGATCTGGTTCCATGATAAGTCACTGTTGGGGACAAAGGTACAAAAATGTGCTTCTTTTGGATTTTTTTAACTCAAAAGGTTCTTTGTATTCTTCAAAATATTTCTTGCTTGATGAGCCTTGTTATACAAACTATCGTCATCAGTTTAACCGTTTACTTACAGGTCTTCCAGGCCTGATAAAGTATCCAGCACACGTCTGGTGATGCTCGTAATGGAGTTGTTCCTCAACCGGCTGTAACGACAAAACGTTAACCACATCAGGAGGCTGATTAAAGATACGCACTCTAAAAACTAGGCATAGAGAAAGTGTGAGACGCTGACTGCACCCGTAACACGTAGTTATATCTATATAGACTGCAATAATGATAAGCATAAGGAATACCGTTATCATTTTTTTTGCTCGCTATCATTTTTTTTGCTTGCCAAAGCATCCAGTCATAAAGTGAAGACGAATGCGGCCGTCGAATAAACAAGGCACCCATGTTGAGTGGATCATAACACTCATTGACTTCACACAAGCAAAGAAGATCACATCAATGGAGATTTCATGATCAGCTTGCTGAAGAATTTAGAATTGACACTGAAAATGTCACGAAGATGCATGAAAGGCATGCTGCGTTGACCTTGCCAAATTCTGAAAGTTTGTTAGGCAGCATTTCAATGGAAATAGACGAAATGTCGAGCGTAATGGAGTTGACATTTTGAAACATATACTATACCTATCGGAGGGCGTATCCATAACTAGGTCTACAGCAATATCAGACATGTACCATGGAGATAGTGAGGTAGATTCTAATTCCGATTACTAAGCAAATGAATCCTAAACCTACAGTATTTCGAGGTTCGCACAGCCGGCAAACATTTCCGGATAGAGTCGCTCGATCTTGTTTTGGTCCAGCTCCCTGCAATTCAGAGATTTATGTGACGGTATCAAATACTAGTCAAATAAATATTCGTCAACATATCATTATTACTTTTAACATTATGACGACACTAGCTTATATTATGTGCTTATAGTATAAACGTGTTAATTTTAGCTCTAAGCTGAGTTATTGTAAAACTCATATTGAATGAATACGGTACTTACATCCATTGCAGTGACGGCATATCCTCGCAAACCACTTCCCCTCTCAGTTGTGAAATTCTGTTCTGTCTCAGATCGCTGATAAGGCAGAAAATTTAAAAAAACGAATTAGAGATCTACATTTAGGAACATGAGAAGAATCGCAATGATATGTTACCTATAGAACATCATTCACATACGGAAACTTACCAACTTACTATTATTTCGAGGTTTTTTCCCTGCTGTTATCCTTGTTTTATCTCGATTGTATTTTTGGATCCGTGGATTATTTCTCTGTTACCATTACGTTATTACTTTTTGCTTTGTTCATGTCTTGTCTGTACATGTTTTTGTATTTCGAAATACCAATAAAAAAACTTACAGCCAGTACAGACTCTGTAGTCCGATGAAAGTCTGGTGACGTAATGTTGTTATCCTGTTGTTGTCCAAGTACCTGAGTCAAAATATGAGCAAAATATGTTATCGACGTTATGCAGCTGCAGATATATGTGCATTTAGCAAAAATATGAACATCAAACTATTTGTCACAACTCCTAGTTCAAACACATAATTAGCTACTTCTTCACCTATGCATATATGTAGACCACTTGCCATCTTGCTCGTACTTATTTCCTGCTTAGTCAGATGCATCTCACCTTTTGTAACTAATAAACTAGTGAAATTTGTTTCTTGAAAGTATCTAGAAACGAGAGAAACCACAGTAAATATATAAACATTTACAGCCATGTCAGATTCCTCAGATCTTTAAAGGTGAAAGGTTCCAACATCTCCAGGTAGTTGTGATTCAGATACCTGAAACAGAATAACATACAACTCTATCAAAATGGATCAGAAGTGTGTGGTTTGGCTCGACAGAATAGTTACTTTCAACTTAAAGGGTTCACAGATTTACAGGTTCTCCCTATGACCTTTATACGCTACTACAAGGTGAACATAACACGATAACATTGGTGTATTTGAATAGGCTTGCTCTCTTGGGTTTTCTATCTATTCAAAACAAATAAACTCATTAAGATGACAATCTGTAACAGCCACGTCCTGAACTCAGAACGGGTAATTCTATGAGTGGGCGGAAATCACGTACCTAGTATAGAGCTTAAGGACATCATCGTAAAAAACCGTTGTTGAGATTAAGTAACCAAGTTGATTGCTTTTGAAAATCGCTTGGTCAGCTGTAATAGCCAATTACGGTAAGGACCGGAACAGGCGTGATAGGCCTTCAACAGATCCTCGAGATCTGGCGCTTTCTAGTACGCTAACAACGTAGGAGCTGACCATGACTAGCATCCGAATGTCTTCATTCAGATCCTAATCTATCGCTGACTCTTATTCACCACAGAGCTCCTACCGTCAGTCACGTATCCTAATACCAAAATGCCTCATGGCTGTTGTCCAAAAAGGAGTTGGCAAGGGGCATTTTGATCGATTTTAGCAAATATCGTTTGAACATTCTGCTGAAAAGGGTATCATCAACCATTGCCAACAATGGTGTCGTTCTACGGCTTTGTGTTTCTAATTCTTGCGATATAGTGGTAAAGATATACAGATGCGGTCAGTAGCTTGAAAACTGCCAACAAAGCTTTTCATTGTTAGATACGGTAGTCACTGATCTGACGTGATTTTTATTCAAATTGAAAGTTCCAGCCCTACGGCACAGCTAGGTGATTGATTTGAATAGTGCGTTGGCGGTTGTAAGCGTTGATATGACAATCGCTGCAGCTCTCACGTAACTGTAGGATGTTTGGCATTGGTTCAACCTGCCACACGTACAGCGCACAGCGCAATACAACTGTGTGCTATCCGGCCAGTTTCACGGGATTCGACCGGTTTTGATGCCAAGAATAATCCAATGGACGGGTCAATGATCGTGTTATTTAACGGATTGCGATCTCCAGTGATATTTCGAAAACTATGAAACAGCAAACTCGTGCCAAAATACCATAGTGCGGTTGGCTTAGGGACCAATAAAAATCTCATCAGGAAAGGTCAATAGCAAAATACCCTACTCACAGCTTTGTAAGGCTTCGGAGTCCCTTGAAAGCATTTCTCTGTATTACCTGAATGTTGTTTCTTTCGAGGATCCTGAAAATGAAAATAAGGTATGTACAGTACACACGAAACCCTCTACTTAGCGTGTTCTGTAGATTTTCACCAACAGGATATATTAGTACAAGAGGTGCAATTTCTTAACAGAATTCGAATCTACAAAATTAGCGTCAAATTGACAGCATAGATGACTTATTCTACAACCATTCAATCACACCAGAGAACCATTCTATCAGATATGATTGCTAAAGGGTGTTTCCCCTGTGCCCCTATTAATAACTATGAATATATGAAAAAGGAAACATTGTTTCCTCCCAATCAATATAGATGTGCGGAGATACCATTTTGCCAGCTGTCACAGCATAAAAGTCACAATATAACCTCTGCCACACGTCAGTCAATCCAGATGCTATCTCATTCAAGTTCAGTAGAGGTTCACAGGGTCTGACATTGGTATCGATCTGAAGTGTTCAATGTGACGCTTGGCCAGGTAAACCCAAATTGCTGTTCGGTCGATTGCATTATGTATGTTTCCAGGGTCGTGAAACTGTTGATGACCAGAATGTACCTCCGAATGAACCTGAAGAGAGCAACTAGACTGACAAACAATATGATTGTTCTAGCCATTGCTTACTACTTCTGCTATATCTTATGTAGAAGTCAACATAAGATTTACAATGCCAATTAAAGACTTACAGAGATACCAGCTTTGTGTTGTTGACGAAGGATGCGTTCATCACGACAGTTATGTTGTTGTCTTGTACGAACCTGAAACAACAACATATGGACGTCATTTCTACCTCTTGGACTAGATGTAAAGATAGGGATCAATCGTTGCAACTATATCCTGTATATCATACAGAACAATTATTAAGCCAGAAGTGAAATGAGTAATCACAAGTTTTATTGTTGATAGTTTGTTGATTTTAGACATAATTCGTTTTTTTATCCCCTGACCTCAATTCTTAATTCTTAACTTGTAATTGTATGTAATTTGTGCTTTTGTGTATATCTGTTTTATGTACGTATTGCATCGTCTTGTCTAATGAGCCCTGGAAGATTAGACCCTCATGGGCCTAAGGGCATCTAATAAACCAAACCAAATAATCGATTCTCCATTAGTAATTACACATGGGAATGCATTAGTGTACACTGTTGAACTATATGCTGGTTGATTGAGCAGGTTGACGTACAGTTTAGTTGTGTTGATGGGGATGTCAGTCGGTACAGTGTGTAGTCCCTTCCCGTCACAGTACACCCTGGTCTCGTGAGTACAGTTACACGGGGCCGGCACGTCGGGTAGAACTGAGTGGTATAAAAACACACACCCATCGGGTACAACAGCCATATCATAAAATCCTACACTAATGTAGGAGGTGGAAGATTAAGAACAGTTGTCATCAGGTAAACATGGGATATCCAACACAGGATGACTTAGTTTGAACTTACTGCATACGTCGGGTCTTGGCGGTTCATGTTTAGATACTTGTACGGTCTTGTCGAAATTATGTCCCCAACCTCCTACGTCCCCTGTGGAAAAAAAGGCATATTAGTGCACATAAACCTTCTCAATACTTAAACCTTCTCAATACTGGGATTAAAACACTTCATATGTATTGTAGTGCACAAGTTGTGCTCAGCGGAGTAGACAATATTGATTGCATCCCAAAGAGTATAAGTGTAACAGACTCTGAATTTGATGATGAGAGCAACAATTGTAAGTTATTTAGCAAGATGTTCCATACAACTTTGCTATATTACTTACCTTATCTATACCACGTGAAAGTGTACCTGAAAAATAGTCTTAAGTAGGTTCACATCCATTACACGCTTATCTCTGCTGTGCTTACGCGGGTAATGCCGTGTTCATGTTCCGATAACATCTGTAAGACATTAGCTATCGTATGCAAGTGGGACCCTGATTTCTCATGGTCATAAGCGATGCCCATAAAAACAAACTTTGTTTCTCGCAGCGTTAGAAATACATTTGGGCAACTAAACCCGAAGCCTAGGTTGGCCGTCAGCAATACAAAGAGAAAAATAGTGGTGACATAAAAGTTCTTGCAACTACGGTTTTTAATGGAAATCAGTCTTACCACAGTGTTTTTCGTCCTCCCCATTTTCACAGTCCTCCTTATCGTTACATTGTTTGCTCTGCTCCAGACACACGGAGGAGTTTCCGCACCGGAATTCCCCAAGAGGGCAAGAAAACTCCGGGGGCAGGAGCGGTTTTGCCGACAATGTGGTTTCATTCAAACCTGAAAAATACATTGTGTTGTGTTTTGTTACAATATCCAAGCTGCAAGCATCGTTCTCACAGTGTTCTATCTGAAAATTACCCTCGCCAACATTTGCAAGGATAAACTTTGTCTTGTTAAAATAGTGTATAACAAGCTTTTACGTATCAATAAGCAATGATTTGCATCTTTATCCTAGTAGGATCAAAATACATCTTCAACTCGCTAAGAGAAAGAAAATATAATTTTCCGCCAAAAAGCAGCGAAGTTCTTTGGCGCCCCACAACTTTCTTTAGTAGTCCTGCTGGCGGCTTGCCCTAATGCGATAATGTCGGCGCCGCGTTGGCCCAGCGGAACAACGCTTTTTCAAACGTTCAGCCTAAGAGGTCTGTAACACATCCTAGCCGCAGCTAATACTGAGACTTAACTGAATAAAGCTCTCAGACCTACGTGTATTGCTTTACACCCTGCCTTTGTTAGTAAATACGTTGAGTTGGGATGGTGGGTATGTTCTTGTCACTTTCGTAATTGTGACACAATAGTGGAAAGGCTGAGAATACAAACCAAACTGGACTTTTGTAAATTGACTTAGAATGCTGAAGTGTTCCATTTCAGCTTATTTTGGGTATGTTACTGGATCTCTATTAAGGTTTAAGTACCTCGGTATGCAGTACACCTATGCAGCTGATATTGTTCAAACGTTCTTGGATGGAATAAACCGTCGAACACAAACCACATTTTATGACACATAGGCACTTTAATGTTACTTTAAATGTTTGAAGACAGCCACGTAGATTCAGTCGTTTTAATCCGTTAATAGCAAGCTGACATTTAAAGTTGTCATGTAGAGAACGATAACACCAGAGGTCCATTCATACACACACAAAGGTCCATTAGGCAGGACAATCATTTGACTTCGTGTGTCCCGTTGGAAATGACTGCCCACACTTTGGAATCCACTGAGAACATGAAAGCTCTCAGACATAATAATAAGAGTTTGTAACGTCTCCCCAGTCAACAGTTTTCCAAACAGTCCTCTGATGTTTGGTTCCCTCTGAATAAGCAACAGTCTAGTGGGAGAGGGAAATAGTACGCTATAGTTGTCGGAGCCGGCCTGCCGACTGCACCAAATCTACAAAGGAATTTTCAATCAACAAACTGCCGAACTGGAAATGAACAGTGCCACTCAAAAGACGTCAGGTTCAAGGCAACGCCGCGTGGTGCAGAGAGCAATATCTTCATCACGAATGCGCGTGGCAATGACTTTGAACAGTTCTGCTATAAAGTACGGAGCGTGAATCCCACTTCCCTTTGCGAGCTAATTGATGGTGCCATTAGCTTTCGGTAAAGTACCGTGAAATATTGATGTACACCCTTGTAAGCAAGCTATCAGCCGATGTCTGGCAGCTTTGGCAAAGAATCTGACCAATTACTGTTGTCACAGGAGTATCATAAGCGCTGATGCTCAGACATCATCGATTGGCGGCAGGATGCCAGTCGGTGGAACTACTGTGCAATCTCTATCTCTATCTCTTTCTGAAAGAAACGTTACTTTTAAAATGTACTGACAAACTGACGAAATGGTTCAAGCAGTATCAAATTGAACTTTTCAACTCAGAATTCCTTCAAACTGGAGCCATCAATAGTCGATGATACAGGACTTATTTGAAGGTTTATTCATTTTATTTATTTTCCGTCATTTTTATACAGGGTAACCCAATTCAGTGATGGCACTGCTTTTCAACGGGGCCCTGTATTACACAGCACAGTACAACAATCACATACAAATAATAACATTAGCATACAAAAATTATACAATAAATAATTATAATGTCAATGATAATAACGAAAACAATAAATGAATTATAATGGCAATGATAATAACGAAAACACAGTAATTAATCAATAACAGTAATAAATAGTAATAATAACAAAAATACATCATTGTCCAGTCCAGTCATTGTCATTGTCCAGTCCAATATGTTGGCATGGAGGGGTCAGAGGTCAGGCCAATTCTTACATTTCATTTTAAAAAAGGTCAATCCGTTTTGCCAATTCCTGTGCAATAAATCGTTGCTAAACGTCCAATTAAACTGTTTCACTTGTCAGATGTACAGACAAGTAATTTCAGCAGACCTTCACTGTAGCGCCAGTTGTAAAAAAAATACTACTGTTTTTCAATAGCAACGGAACCATAAAAAACGTAAGGGGCAGGATACATCGGCGTCTACAGTGGTCCACTCTCTTGCCTTACCATTATAGAGATGGTATTTCGACCCAACTCTTCTGCATTATTTATAAACAATCTTCATTCAAGAAGAAAGTGAAACTGAAGTTGAAGAGGACGGACAGATTGTTGTGTGAAATAGAGTCGCCTTACGGAGCAGAAAACTAATTCCGAGCATGGCTGCATTCCTCTGTCTCAATCAATAAAAATCAACCGGTGTACAACTATGAATAGTAATGGCAAAACAGACGCTTTAAATATGGTTAAATACCATCGCTGTCTCCGCGTACATCCCTGACCATCTATATCAGAACATCAAAATTATGTAATATTTAGTTCTTGTTACGTTGCCAAGTCATATACCTACCAAACGACTTATCGTATATTAGCTTGCCAGAAAATGAAACCATTTTATCTTACGGCCATTTGGCATTTTACAGCTTTTACTGTGTTGATACTTTCTTCGTTCCTCGTTTAAAGAAGTCCATCAAAGGGAACTGCACTGCGTTTTGAAATGGCAGCTTTATTGGGGCTCAATTTTCACGAGCCTTGGACATTTGAAATATTACTGAGCTCAACGGCTCAGGAAATGTTGAATATTATCTTCTGTAGAGACAGATCTGATTCAGACCGATTGGCATGATGACGTATTTCTATAGAGTTTTACGTAATAAACTTTGTACAAAATTTGGCTAGATGCAATCTGGTAGATGGACATTTTTCATCCATTGACGACTAAACACCAAAAGGTCGTGATCTTCCCCCATTTAAAGGCCCATCGGGGGAATATTTGACGTTCAGGCGACGCCATAGCTTACCTTTATAGGGAATGAATACTGTGTAACGATGTCAACGTTAAGTTCAATTTCCGTTCATTCCATTGCTGAAAGGCTAAATGAAGATTGCTTATAGATCTTACAAGAAAACGACATTAAAACTGGTTGATACGACTCTTTCAAACATCAGCAAAGTGCTTTATACATACACTGAATAGACAAAGGGTCACTTACCTGCAGTCTGTGACGTCATAAATACGGTGTACAGTACAAATGCTAGTGTTCCGGTCAAGTCCATCATTACTTGTACCGTTGTGGACTGCACTTCTCTCTGTTAAGACTGTTCAGTACAGGTCACCTGCAAGACAAAGAAACCCTCCTATTGCTATGTATCAGGTTGTGGAGGCGGTTGTTATTATATAACGCTTAAAAGTGTTGTAAGCCTTAATTAGATTACGACAGGTTTGTAGTAAAATCTCTAGAACTGTCTGATACTTGTACGTATACCATGCCCTGCCGACAGAAGAAAGGCAGGTTTATGAGCACGAACTATTCACATAATCCGTTTTACTCATACACCCTTCCCACGTCCTAACAAGGTTTCTTGTGTCCATCTTATCCACGGGGAAAGAATGCCTTGTTGCTCCAAACCATCGCGGCCTCTGCAATAGCTTACCATCCGATCGGAGATGGACCTGCACTACATCATTTTTCCCAGAACGTTAAACTTTACCAGCACCGAACCGACTTCTGCAATATGACTACTGTACATTATCGAAACCTGGAGGACAATGTATCCCTAGCATAGTGAAGTATGACCAAAACTTTGCCATGCTGAATGAAATTAATCACCTGATGATTTAACGGTTATTACCTAGCTTGAGGCGGTATGAACTGCCATCATTGCTTTGTCAGAAGACGACAAATTATGTCACCTGCAAACTCACTTGGAATACCTAAATACAAGTGTACGTACTCGTACATCAGCATGGACCAATAACAGGATCATCACTTTATACTAGCGACAAGACGTTGAGCTTGCCAAATTCCTCAAAAATGTTCCTCAAAAATCATATTTCGTCGACATAGCTTGAGCCTTTCCATTTCCAAATTTCAACATGTATGCAGGAATTGTTTTAATTATACCGTAAAGATTAAATGTCTTTCAATTGCAACGACCGTGATAGCAATATATCACTATTATGTTTCTCATTCAACAATATATCCAGTAATCAAGCAATGTTATTCCTATTAAGACAAGTTATCTATGCAGGCAGTGGCGCCACGGTTCATTATGTTGTTATAGATAAACCCTATTATTCATCAAGCACGATTCAACTAAGCACTTCATTTCTACGGGCAGAGAGATTTAAATTAAAAAGTACATGTATATTGTCAATTACCAGGGGGTTAGTTTTGTATTTGTTCCTATGACACGTTGTAGTGAGCGATAGCAAAGCTGAAGGATGCCAGCTAGACTGACATTTTCATTAGCTTGAGATTTCATATCTAACTTACGTTATTAAGTGGTAAGCACAGAACGATATATTCAACTACCTGTTCAGAATTGATAATGTTCGCTCTGCAACTTTGGTACAATGGAAGTAAGCACAAATTGTACAATGTCGATCAATAGATTCATTCAGGCAAAGAACACGGGGCCTAGGGGCAAGCTACCGGGGCACAATTAGGAAAGCTTCAGACGATATAATGATAAAAGGAAATTACCTCGCCACGCGAAACTCTAACCTTACGGAGCAGTGTTATTGAGAAATCGTAATTAGGCTTTGAAGGGGATTCAACCGTATTCCAGAATGTTTGACCAACTTTTAATAATCTACCGATACTTCGACGAAGCCCTGGCCTCAAGTCAAGTAAGAAATTCTTCCCGAGCGCCACTTGCTTTGATGAATTCAAGTCACTGCACGTTCTTTGAAACGAAATCAATCAAGAAGACGGTATGGACGTATTTCAGGATTAGAGAAGACGTTGGTTTGAAAAGATGTAATCTTTTGTTGCATTCAAATTCGCTCTTATCGTCTAATGCAGCTTACATGGGCGTACTCTCTGATTTGTAATTAGAGCACACTATAAAAAATGGGATAAATGTATGACAAAGTGTAAGTGGGTTTCATTCAAACTGATAGTTACATGACCAATACTGTGACTGATGCAGTTTGTAACTGATTGGGATGATGTGAGAGCAGTATTTTTCTACTTTGGTAGAAAACAGAACCGGGAGACACTTTTTGAGCCCAGTTTCTCCACATCTATTTCCCTCGACATCTAAAAGAAAATTGATTAATCTACCAACATTAAAATGCGCAAGTACATCGCTCATTTGAAAACAATTTTAACTTCAAAGAAGCCCCTACGACGGGTGTTTCTACATTCACAGAAACATACCGACGTGCGCCCGCGACGGGTTAATTACCCTGCCGATAGTTCTTCAAAGGTAATTTTGTATTTTCACGGCTTTGATGAAGATATGTAAATGCGACACTGTTACTTAAGAAGCAGGAAGCCCCTCAACCCATCCTGAGGTCAGGTGAAGATGTCAACACGCCTCAGCGTCAGCTGATGATTGTCGCATTTTAGATGCGTTTATCATCACCCGTAGGTTATGAATATAATACAGACATGTCCCTAGATACACATATTTAATATGTTAGACTTACACCTCTATAATAAAGATGGCTGACAGGATAGGTTGTAGGAGTGCAGCGTTTGCCAGAAGTTGACTGGCTGACCGCCAATTTGATAGCAACAGTCTGTCGATAGTCAATTTTTCCCCCGTGTGAAAGAAAGATTCCTTCAGACCCTCGGCAGACTTGGTAAAAACTTGGCAAAATTAGGATGCGACGAAGATGTATTTTTGTGTGTCTTACTCGTAACACCCACCGAGGATGTCTAACACTTGCCTCTCGACACCTATTTCTCATCCTACATAACATGCCATGGTTGATCCCCTAGTAAGAACATAATCTACGGAACGTTGTCTGTGTATGCTTTTCAAGCACAGGTTTAGGCGTTGGCTTAGTTTCTTCGCGTTTTTCTTTTTTGCACCGGTATCTTTTCTTCCTGAGATGGCGTATTGGATACTGTCTTGCCAATTTGATGCTGCCTTGCAGCCATCAAAAGATCTGCTTGGAGATGAGTCCCGGTGAGGAGTATTCCATCGTACTTTTATATGGATTTGCACCGCACTCTTCTCTTCCACCTCGCTCGTGATTCTCTATCCCCGCTCTCTCTACATCTATCCTCCTATCCCTATCCGTGTTAACCAATCAGCTTATACATGCATAGGTTATCAAAAATACTGCGCCTTTGGTATCACACGTAAGGAATTCTATCAAATTTAAAGGTCTCGAGTTACACATTTTACAGAAGAGTAAAGGCAAGGGATCTACGTCTAAAGCAAAGAAAAAACAAGTGGAGATTAAAGTTGGGCAGTGATTGTGTACAAGTTACAACTCCCTCAGGATACAGTACGATAATCAATGCGGAAACAGCCAGCTGGGGGCTCAGCAATCGTACATCGTTGCCGTTATTAAAGCCGAAAGGAAACCTCCAGGCGTGAAGCCAGCCCGGGAGAGACGTTAACTTGACAGCCGCGGGTGTTAACAGCGCTCCGAGATGCCATCCATCACTATATAGAGCCGTAGAGTACAAGATTTACAGCACAGATCCTGACGAGTGGATACATAGAAACTAGGACTTTGCAGAAAATGGTTGAAAATTTTCTTCATTGTACACGCGACTAAAGGAGGTGTTATTTTCAGTTACAGCAAGGACATTATTTCTGAATAATGTCTCCATATAATGCCATTGCGTCGAGCAATGGGTGAATTGCTTCTTAAATTCTGCAACAAAGAAACGTTTTAAACTACAGACAGCGTCCAGCATAAATAGATTGATATTGGCCGAAAAAAATGAAAAACTGTTTCATGTTTACAAAAAGTAATAGAATACTAAGAAGTTGTAATATAATGTGCTACAGCTGCCAGTGAGGTCAACTCAGTCAACCAAACAAGGGTACAAAAGTTGTGTTCATAATTCATCAATCCCTCATTGTGCAAAACTGAAGCTCTATAGTCTTTCCGAAAACAGATTCTTTACTCTCTGTCTTAAACCCACCTTGTCTCCCTGATCAGATATCTGCAGTTAAAACAAGCTCTAAATCTTACCCCGATTATCGGTTGTTTAACCAGTCCGTTTAAAATTCTGTACACAGTCTCTGAAGACCCCAGAAGACCATGCGTAGGTCTGCTGAAAGGCCGCAATTAAGTTGATGGCCGATTCAGCTCGAGGCCTCCCTAAACACCGTGAATAGCTTCGTTAAGATTCGACAGAACGGAACTCCGGGCAGATGTTATCTCTCCACAGTCAGTGCGAGATGCCCCTTGAGCTACAAGTTAGGTGAGACGTGTTGACAATAGATCACACGATCTCGGCATGCCGACGTGCGTCTGCCATGTCGACAAGTTGTTACCAATCGTTTCTAGCATTAACCAACCATTGAAAAAAATACATATTTGCCAAACAGGCGGGCACCCAAGAATCATGACGATAAAAAAGGCCAAGACAGAGAAATTCATAGCTGCAAAAGTACACGATTAGACCAAGGCGTACGCGTGTTCATAAAAAATGGTGATAAGCATTCGTTCATTCGGTTTTTTTTTTTCTGCCTATCCTGGTCATCAGCTAACAAGGCTAACGAAGAAACGTACGAAGATTTAGATCTCGTTTCGAATCCGCGGAACCTTTTCTGATGTCCAACATTGTATCGTGCAGAAAGAGTCAGGTCAAATCATTTACGCTAATAGTTTTGTTGCAGACGATACCTTCTATCTGGTTTGACAATGCTCAACGTTAGACAGCCTTGTTCTATAATTCTAACACAAAATGTGGGGCGTATACCACAGTCATAAATCGCTCTATAAGTATACTTTACGTGGGCGTATGCGAAGTTATTCATCCCTCTACTTGGCTGGTGTAAAGAGACTTATCGGAGTATGGAAGGTGCAGCGGTAGACACAGCACTACTCTTCGGATTTACCAAATACAGTAATCTCCGCTCGCGTCTTGTGGACGGATTGTACCAGGAGATTGTGACCCGTACAGGTTTTATAAGCAAGAAACGTGAATAAAGTAGGAGTTTATGGTCCCTCAGTAGACATGTAATCGTACGCAGAAGTGTATGCTGATCCTACAGATAAAAATCGCGTACTATGGTGCTTTTCTCAACAATTCCCAACCAGCCACCACAGCTAGATTCTAGCTTCCCACATGTCAAAATGTCACCTCTTTTATGTTCCATAAAACGTAGAGCCGCGTTTTACACCAGGATCGTAGGAGGAGATTGGCAAGTTATGATTTCAGGATTTAACAGACAGGAAACGTGCTGACGTATGACAACTGCCTGCGCACTCATTACCTCACAGTTCTGGCTTCAATAGTGCACGTGTATGTTCAGATAAGTACCATGTACGAGAGGTTTTTTTTCAATGGTTATTATGATATTAGCCAACATGGTTAAAGTCTTATCAAATCATAACAGTCACTGAACATCCGGGATATCTGATCATATAAGCCAACCTCTTACGTCATACCGAAAACCTGTCATGACTTTCTGTTCACGGATAACAACGAAAGGTTCTAAAGGTGTGACCAGATACTTTTAAAATAGTTAGAAAAATTGATGAAAGGAGGAACTTTGATATTGATATTGTATATGATTGTTAACATGTGACCTGTGCTTAGCCCAGTGGGGCAAAAACGTACAATAAAGGTCTTCATTCACCTTTCAGGTGAAAGAAATGCAATCTCATTCCTACTCGTACAACTAAGCTTTAACGGTGATTTTGGATAACTGCATACAAGTGTACCTTCCCGAACAATCCTCAATCACCATGACTTAACTACAAGTCTTGCCTAATCACAAGCGTCACAGGATAGGGAGAACTGCCAACTTTTATACCATCGCCCATCAAGAACACATAAACCCGGCACTGTGGATGTGTGACCGCCGTAAACCGTGTAGGCGAGAAACTATCGACAATAAGTCAGCAGATTTAGGATTTGTCACCGGAATGACAGAGACGAATGGGAGAATTAATGAAATGCCTCTATCGAAATCACCAGAGAGGGCGTCATAAAATAAACACCCTGTTAGCGTTCCCGCCAGCGACTTCTGGAATCGCCATCTGTAAACGCCGTTAGCACTGATCAAGGTCTGAGGTCTGATGCGTCAGGGTGACAACCTTTTGATTTTTTTGTATGGCAGGGCAAATACTGCGGGCTTGAAACATATTAAATTTTATGATATGGTAAATCGCACACTTGTGAGTGACTAGGGAGACGTTATGCGTTTACTGGTTACATAAAGTGAGTTTCTCCAGGCGACAAAATCTGCTGTATTGATAAGTTTCAGTAAAGATGGAGAGAGGATATACGTCTATACTAAAGCTTAAGTTTTTTTTTACAACGGTGAGGTCTACTTTCGTTCAGTACAATAAACGACAAGCCCTGTATTTGACCAACAACTATTATATAAGTACAGTCTGCCCCCGTCTGCTATCAACGTCTTTCATTAAAGGGTGGGTAGGAGAAAACGAGTGTAGGTGTTTAACGTGTAATTTGCAAAATCTTTCCACCGAAGTATTTTGGTCTTAGAGAAATTTGCGTCATGATGGAACGTTTGAGATTTGACAAAAAGGATTCTAATTGTATGTAATCAAAGACTGCGGTTTTTAAGTGGAGTAGAATTCAGAAATTAGAGCACAGATGGCACGGTACATTTTGTACGTTGCAGTGAGAAAACAATTATTCCGTTACATATAAGTGTTAAGAATATTTTCAACTACGACAAGTTTTCCGTAGATTCTAGTTTGTAGTTTGAGGCAATATACATGTAAGAGCAGCGTTCTACAAGAGAATGGAGTGCTTTTAAGATGATTCCAAGTCAAGCCTTGTCACAACAGCGAGGAATGGAACTCTTAACGCAGGATGAAGTGTACAAAATGGCCATGTATGCTAGAGGACCATCCAGCGACGAAAACAAGATTTCTTCTTCTAATTTTACCCTCTATCGCTCGCACCAAGTGTACCTGACATACACAAGTACACACATGAACACACATGCCATGTGAAATGTGGGGGCGATTTTGATGTTATGATCATGAGCAACGTCAACATCGCCCACACTGTCACACAGCAATCTTACGTGCTTTTATCAACGCTTAAGAACTAATTTATTTGCACTCTAATTCAGGAATAGGTTGTCAGATCCATGTGTCTACTGAATCTCACGAAAAGAAACTGCAGTCACATGTCTGTACCTGGTGTGTGCCGCACAGAAAGGCACTGACGCCTGGTGATGCCACAACTCTCGCCCACACATACGTACTGACGTTAGGAAAAACATGAGTATGCAGAAGATTATGAGGTTGAAACGTTTCGGTCGGTCTATCCACGTCACATACAAAAAGACTCATAAACCATTCATGTAGAATGTGTATTTTGTAAACCTAATCAAATAAATAAAAATCAATGATGAAACATACTATAGACCAAAGCAAGAGAAAAATCGCCAAAAAAAAAAAACAGTTACTCAAGCAACTGGATATGATTTTGGAAATCCAGTTGCTTATTACCTGGATGTTCACCTACGTAAGGGCGACGTAAATGCATTGACCTGATACTGATGGTTCTGAGAATCAACTGCAGGCTACTTAATTGGTACACCACAAGACCAGCTAAAATCAAAGATGAAACATACTGCAGTGACGGCTCTCTTTGAAAGTTGACTGATGCAGCATATCGACTTTGATTAGCATTTAATAACGAGGTACTAAAAGCTTATATAACGTAATTTCCGTTCTTCTCCGACAACTTGTAATCACTGCAGCCATTTGATGGTGGCTCAATGATGATGTTGACTGCTGAGCAAATTGGTACCGTTAAATATGAAGTATAATTTTGTTCTCCAAATTTTAGCAAATGCTAACAATGATAGATTTTAGTTGTCCTTAAACAGCTTTGCTAATATTGTTCACCAGGTCTTGCATACAGATTCGATCTGGCAAAGATGGCAGGGCAGTAGAGATAAAAGTTAATCTATTACACAACAATACAATAACTGTGTCTTAATTCGCGTTTCTACAAGAAAATGTCTTTTCTTTACTCCACTCGGTAAACGGCCTTGCAAAAGTTTATACGCTAACCGAGGGTCGAGGGTAATTGTGTTTCTTTTCCATTTCTTTTTGCTTCTTTTATGGTGTCTATTGCACAAAACATATCCCCAGACATAACTCCGGGACGAACACAGAACCAGAGTTCTAATTCTTCAGCTACTTAAAAACAAAGCACTTTAGCCTCGGTCACAACCCAGGCATTGCGTGCTGTCTACCTGCAAAAACGTGGGCAAATTCTGGTGATCCGTAAGTGGTGAGTACCGCCACCGTACAGAATCCAACGGATTTCGGAGCACGCAGACACGCCGTGGCCCGTTAAGTGTATCCTCGGTAGCCACAGACAGATACGCTTTCACGTACGCGTGTACATAAATCAAACGTTGTTTGTTCTACATGGAGGAAGTTCTCCTGTATTTATCTTGTCATACACGGGCGAGTCACTCTTGGTCACGGGTTCATTCGTCTTGCTTTCCCGTCTTCAAGTGAAGAGAGGTCTTTGGTAAGTACACACGGTCACCCTTCTCAGGACTTTTAATAGAATCGTCTTGCCCATTACGTTACAAGAAAAGATTCCTTTCATCTATTCCTATTCCCAGTACTATTTGCTGTGTCTACTTTTCATCTTCAACCTTCTTTGATGCTAACAGGAGTACCCGATGCACCAGCTGGTTTCTCTGTGCAGCCATCGTTAAGCTGTTGTGAGACTGTCGGCAAAATACATTTGGATCTTTGCACTAGGACGATGTTTAATACAAATACTCAGAGGGTTTTGTCCTACTTAACTGGAAGGCCTGAATGTATATGACGCATGTTCCCCCTTAGCGTGTTATTTTCCGCCACAACCAAACGCTACCTAAAGTGCCTAATGACAGTGGAGCAGCTGGGCCCGTATTAAGTTCAGCATCTTCAGGCAATTAGATCCACGTACGGCGGGGGATGGTTTTAAGTAACATAAGAGACAAGACCCGCGGCTTTAAATGAAATCAATACTGTATTGCTGACCCTTTACTCGAGTTTCCAATCACCATCCTTGTTTTATGCAAATCTCATAGTAATGAACATTTAACAACCGGTAGATACGACAACTATATATCGTAGCTACAAATTTTGTCTGGAAATGGTTTTAAAATGTATACCTTTAACGTCAAAAGTGACCACACTACTAGTATCAGGTTTAAACATTTTTTAGTCCAACATTTAATGACTAGACATGGTGACGGCACACTCAAGTTATTTCAACTTGTTTTATGCCGCCACCAGCGCAGAGGACAAATGCAGTACAGGACAATACTCATTTGCACTTGATGTAAGTGAGGAAAGTCGTGTAAAGTGCCTTTCCCAAGGGCACAAGATCGGTGGCATGTCAGGGCTCGAACCCCGGACCTCTTGGTTCCGAGTCGAGCACTCTGCCATTACGCCACACGACCCCAGGTTTAAACTTCACTGTGGGACTTGGACATGTTTTGAGGACTGACATGGTATCACGCCAAGTCTCAGAAATGTAGGATCCCTGCCAATATTCTGGACAGGTTTGCTGAACCATACAGCATACATGGTTCATGAAATACCATCAATCTTACCCAACTTTTCCTTTGTGTGTCAACCGACCGACTGGATATGTTCTTGACAGCGTCTTGCTGTTGACAACATGATGATGGTTGCTTTGGTGTACAGCTTAATCCACCTGTTGTTTGTATAACTATGTTGAGGGAGTACATGTACATTGTACTCGCCTGGTCCTTGAATACTAAGGCTGTTTGCGTCAACAAAGAACTTTTCCCGACACAGCAGAAGTGTAACCCAGACAATACATGTACGTGTACGTTGCAATGATTTTCAGAGGCTCCTTTCTTTCTTTTCTCACAGTGGGGCTCTAAGTGTAAGACAAGATACACATATCATCTTTCTTTGACACCTGTAAACGTCATAACGCAGTCGGTAGATGGGTAACGTTACTATGCCGATTCATTATGTCAAATGAGACAACCGGACGTCATTTCTATTACGTAAACGTTCTATATACTATGTGTGTCAGAATGAAACATATCCTTCTTAACTCCTCTTACCTACATATTCTTTACTGTCTGGCTTGCACTGGAGTATAATTATGACTTGACAAGTCTCTTAGGCTTCATTGCGCACAGCACAATATCAAATATAACACATGAAACTGGTTCAAGAGTTAATGACTTATTAAAACAGTCCGAAAACAAGATACATGTGATGCTGCAATCCTCTTACTTTTCATATATTCTACACCCGATATGAGCTATCGAGTCTAAACCAAGGCACTGCATTGAACTGATTGAATCGGATTGATTCATCTGGGCGTCTTCATTTTGCAATGCAGCGGGCGGTGATCCTGAGTGACCATACAACCCGCTGTATGTTTTGCACAGCACACAGAACGTGTCTATGTAAACAATAGGTGGGCTCCACTGGACAGGTAAGGCGTGTTTATCATTTTAAAAATTTGAACTTCGAACATGAAGTATTTCTTGTGCACTATCTTTTGGATGTACATGAAACTCTGCAGACTTTTTCAGTATTGTTCTGACATTCTTTGCTGAGTTTTAATTCCTGACATACCGAAATCCTCTGGGTATTTTTCCCTGAAGGGAAAAGCGACGTGCCGACCTTGCCCCCTTACAGCGCAGAGTCAAGTACACCCCAGTCAAATAAAAATGTGCCTTCCGTTCCTGAGTGCACGCCTTCAAGGTAACATACCTACAACCGAATGCATGTCGCGTACCGACTTCCGAAAAGATCCATTTGTGACCAACTAATTTGCCGCCTACAACAGCATTACGTCCCGCTTCAGACAACATAATGGTAAATTTCGGTCAGGCTGTACCAATCAAACTCCAATATTGGCCCCCTGGAAAAGTCACTACAGGGGAAGTCAGCGTTTCGAGTAAGAGAGGCAAACTTAACAAGACATGCATGTATATTCATTGTCACAGTCAGAACTGGCTGACATTGCAACATCACAACTCAACTGACTTGACATGTGTCAAGGAAAGTTCTGAAATTGATGGTTGAAGTATTAGTACATAGCTTCTAGTTTTCTGAACGGATAGATAGAGTGTGTATAATAACCAGAAAGCGGTCCCACTATGAGTGCAAGCATGTTCGCTGCACGTACACGTACACCGGTGACCCCAAACGACGTTAGCGCTGCCTACCTGGCGTTCTGTCCGCCTGCACCAGCCCTGGTCTGCGACGGTGACCGTAAGACCCGGCAGCGTCCCGACCGTTGCAGATCGAGAGAGGGAGAAGGGCGGCAGAAATAAATCTTAATCTGCGCAGGAGGGCGAACCTTAATGGCGCTACACAACCACAACCACGAGCACACAAAGAAAGACGTGCCTTCCGACAAACCCTCCGATTATACAGCATAGTAGCCAGACCGGGACGTACCAACTAGAGCAACCGCGAGGGGGATCCATGATACGCCTTTTCACAGTTTACTCTTGCAGAAATGTGTGTATTCCGGGTATAATTGTAAATTCTCTTTTGTGATATAATGTACATAATAACCTGAAACGCTACAGTGTTTAGAATCGTGACAATTTGCTTGAGGTAGTTTGTGCTAGACCAACCTTACACTGTCGTGAATTTTTAGCACTCTATCTTGGCTGGAGGCAGCTAGGGACATGAATGATCAATATGGTGATTGCTATGACGAGGTAGACTTATTTATTTGTGTCACGTGGGAGTGGCATGGATTATGCATGGGTTATAAGTATTACATAATGGACAAACGTAGCTATACACACTGGTCTATGTCGTGTATATGTAAGCTCTAGGCACTGCAATGCTTCAGAATTCCATCAGCGACAAAATCCTGTGTCCTCCCAGGCAGGTTCACTAAATGACTGTGTTTTGATGGCGCGTCGACACCTGGCTGAGTGCGGTGAATAGCTGTTAACACGTTTTACTTCGGTGTTCAAATCAAAGGTGCGGTAACCTCCCGTCCAAGGTCGCTGTACGATTTGGGTGAAAAGATTTCAAGGCATGTTTTTAGTATATGATGCCTCAGTACTCAATGACTTGTCCTCAAGTTTTGTTGATTTTTTTTCCTCGTCTTCGTTTTGAATTCCATCTTGTCTTCTAATTTTTGTCTCAGTCTCAGCACACAGTTGATACAAAATAAGATGCTGCTTTCCGTCCATTGGTCGGATCTGGGAGGTTAGAGGTCAGCGCTGTTTGTCTCGTTCCCATATCGCTGTAATGAGGTTACCCATGACGTGATCTGTTGACTTTCATACATACACATTCCGACATGTTTACATAAAAGTTCCTCACTAATGGTTAAGGGCCAACAAGAATTTTTTTTACCTCTATCACCTCTATCATATATAGTAACTTTGATTTGTTTCCTAGTGGGGTACGACTAGTAAGTTACAAGGATTAGTCAAGAGGACGATTCCAAAATAAAAAAAAAACAACATTTCTCTGGCTGTTCTCCAACAAAAGGAACTGTGATAATCATTTCAGTAATCGTTTCCTAAATAATACATTGTACATTGAGAACATTAAACATTACCTGTGAAATCGTAATGTTTGGTATTACTTTATCGTTGCTGTGTCTATGTGACATTCATCAACATTTTGTCGTGACCGTTATAGCACATCCAGACGTCCACTCATTGTCTTTACGTACGCAATGCAAATACTTAAAATGCCATTTGTAAATGTTGTAATTCTTTGGTCATCATATCTTTTTCAAACGTCATTATTTTATGTATACTGGGTATGAAAAATATTTTAATCAAAGCAGGATAATTCCGACCTTATTCCCTTGATTCTGATGCCAAGTGTTCAAGCCTTACTCTTGTCCATGACCTTAAATGTCCTCCTTCGACACCCAGGTTTCTCCTCCTCCATCTTAGCAACAAAATCACCCTGTCGATTGCCTAAAACAGCAAATTGCTGCGGCCTAAACGTTTCCCACATGAATAAAAGTCCCTGTATAACCACGGGAACCCTCCCCGTCGGTATAGTGATTGGATTTCCTGTTGACATAAATAGACGTACGGTTAATGAAGCGAGCAAATGCTGGCTATTGCGTCTGTAATGCAATTATTGGCAGCCTTCTTTTAGAAGTTTAGCATGGTGGGCAGGAGTTGATTTTCACAGACGTGAGAATGCTATTGTGATGTTGTTTTCCTGATAGAGTGTTTGTTTCTTAACTTGTTACGTTACGGTTTGGCTAGTTGTGAGGTCGTTGCACTTGCAATGTTTGTAGTTCTGTTTGAAAACAACTATAGCTGCATTGTAACACGGACGTCCTGTGCCTAACAGACGGCCTTTAGCTAACGGTACGTGTACGTAGACACTACGCTAGAAACTGACTCTCTTCAAGGGGGTGTTGGGACTTCATCTTACCATCAATGAACCCATACATTGTAGGAATCACTGGCGTCAACTTCGTCTGAATTTCTAATCTAGTTTTTCTCACTTCGGCTGCTCCGTTGCGTTGTCAGAACGAGTTGCTGAATATAATTACATCATCGCCCCGAAGTCTATGTTCCACTATGCACACCGTTAGATATAGGCTGTTTGTTAGGAACAGGATGTCTGTGTTACAATGCTGTTTTAAAACTTTGATAGGAAGAATTTATGCAGGTGCAATGACCTCGAAACTAACCCCGTAACGTGACAACGCAAGAAACAAATACTCTAACATCCAAACTACAGCACCAACCCCACCTGATCTGACCGCGCGAGGCATGGTGACAGCTGATTACCTGTGTTCTGCCGCGGATGTTGTGGAAACTTTCCCCGGCTACAGTCAGTCCGTCCCTCCATGATGGAGTACGGAGTGTAATCAAAGTCAAGTTCACTGACTGGGACGCCGACATAACGTTCGACTTGGGCGCAGTGCTGCTCGAGATTTATTACAGGTTACCCTCCTGGATGTAGCAATCGAAATCTGGTACTAAATTGAAAAAAAAAGAACAAAATTGCAACAAAGTCTGAAATTTGAGCATCCACCTGGTTGTTTGAAACGTCCAATCGGTTCACCAGATCATGTGTACTGACCGCAATAAGGATTTGTTTGCCGCTGATGATAATGATAATAGAGTACAGATCCTATCTACGGGGACAATTCAACATGTCGGGTCCACTCATCAGTTGAACCAAATGCTTGAGTAAATTGAGTTAATCAAAAGTTCCTACCCTGAGGGCGCGTTTCCTGTCTGAGATTGGTAATGATGATTCACGTTGTACCCGGTGGCACCACATGTCAGACCTCAGGGACCTTTAAACGTTACGGGTTCAACAATAATCTTTAAAAATAGAAAAAAAAACTACGCCACTTAGGATTCCGATTACATGCTAGACGAACTGGAAGAAGCCACTAATGCACTGACCTTTCAGTTGGACATGTTTCCTAACTATCTGATAAAGGCACTTAACGCACCCGCGATGTTATATAGACTTCCTCCGAGGCTGCATTTTCATCTCTGTCTGCTAGTCTTTTCTGAGCACAAACGTGACCCAACTTCCTGATTCTTAGATGACCGACACATTTTCGTTAAGGAATGTCTTCAATCAAAGTAGAGAATCTCTCGAAGTTTGGATATACGCTATATAAATCCCACGATGTCAGAAAAGCCCACAACTATCACAACTGATGCCAAAACAGTTTCTCGAGCAACTGGATATGATTTTGGAAACGGTTAGACGTTTCAGGTAGCATCCACTACCTTTCGTTTTTTGGCGTATCTTACATATCACAACTAATGCATGAACAATGTTTGATGTGTATTTTTAATCTCCTGAATCGGTCTTGCATCTTCCGTTGCTCTTCTTGAATACGTAAATTAATCCGACGAGAATTACCCTCTCCTGTTCTCCTCTTTATCTAGAAACCATCTTCGGCTGTCGGATGTCTAAAGCCCTTGAAGTGTAGAGATTATTGCTACAATTCCTTATCTCGAGATGTGTTGATCTCTGTCACAATTTTGTACTAAGCTGTTAAGTCCTAAAGAACACATACAGAAGATGGTGTAGAAGGATAGCTCAAGTGGCTGATGACATTTACGTGCAGAGCGCGGTACACAGCAGGTATAGGATGTTTGCATATATTTAGGAGACCTGCAACTTTAATTGCCTCGGCATAATAAGTTCGTGAACATAATTGAAAATCCATGCAACGTTCAAGTTAAACCATCCATCATGGCGGACATTGCCTATATGGCCATGGTCACGTGAGTGCCAACACCCATAATATTCTACATCTCCATTTATTGAATTTTTAGATATGACAATGAAGATGCCGAGTATCCTATGTATCTTTCTTAAAAGAAAGTTGAAAAGTTCGGATCTTTTATCTTCTTGAGAGTCCATCTTCTTGAAGATGCCTAGCAGCGAAGTAATCTGGAGTTATTTTCAATTTTACAACGACCCCGCCCCTGGGCTTACTTCCGACGGGATCTCACACCTGGCATTTTTAAATCCACCTTTCCTGAGCCGTGACCTTTTCAAACACATATTGTGCGAACTTCTCCCTGGCTGGTGAAGGACATGTGTCATTATCTCGGTATTGATTCCTCCTAAAGGTATCGTTTTTCAATAAGAAGTGTCAAATATGGTTTTCTTCCCCATATATATGCTATTACACGGAATCATGCAACAAAGTTGCAAAAGGGTTAGTATGGCATAAATTTGTTTTGGTAATTTTGTGCTGGCCGGACGTCTAAATTTGTTGTTCATTAGCGATCTACATTACTCTTTCAAATGTATAAACATACCTCATTACAAAGTGTGAGTCAAACGGCAGTCAGACGTGATCGAGCACCTCTCCTGCCATTTTTCCGCAGAATTACTTCCGCTTGAAGCACCGGAATCGGTTAACCTTTCCGTAATCAAGGCGATGTGAAGGATGGTGTTTGGTACTCGATACGATTTACTCGGAGCGCAAGAAAACTTCCCATTTTGTGCGTTTTACAATAAAACATTCCCTGGATACTTCATTCTCCATAAATTTACACCATGAAAAGCATCCTAGTGCGTGTTTTAGTGCAAAATGTTAGGCCTTTCCCGGACACATCAAATCATAATTGCGCATTGGATATCGATCATCGCCTTTTATTTGCATCTTTCACGTAGAAAGTGATCTGACAAAGTAACTTCCTCTCATGACTAACGTCCAATTGCTGAGTAAGAGGTGACATTATGGAGTTACAATGATAATGGCTTTGTTGGATATATGGTCATTGTCTGCAATACTGCAAGCTTGAACATAAACCCGGAGGAAATGTATTCTAGTCACCTTCTTCTATAATATCTTGTAGGATGTATGACTACACCGATCAATATCTCACCACCTCTTAAAGGTCTGCTGGCCACTTTAAGGAATGAGTGGTTATAAATAAAATAGGAAAAGATAAGACCAAACTTGGGGAAGGCTTAACGGAGCTCTTTGAGTGGGTAATTTGGATGCCTGAAGTACCTAAATGAGTGATTAACTATTGCACACGATATAAACCTTTCATTGTCAGATTTGAAAGGGTGCCAATCCCTCTTTTATTGCCTTACGTTTCCTGCACAAGAGGGGTTATGTTCCTAGCTACTTAACTTACTCTCATACAATGTCGGGGTAGAATATGGGGGGCCGACCTGTGAATTTTGCATGTGGCTGCAAAATTAAGATGTCTCTATTCATATTGTCATACGTTTCTTACTTATGGAAAAGAAAATGGTCAAGAACTATGACCTCTATATACTCCACAATTAAAGCCCATGTTCTTTTTCCCTCAGGCCAGCCCAAAACACTATATTAAGTCTTACTGCGGTCTTATGTACACAGGCATTGTCCCGAAATTCTCTGTGGAAAAATAATGTACCCATCTCCTTGGGGAAATTAAAGAATCTTCCCAGCAATTCAAGCTATTAATCCAAGTAGGTAGGCAATCAGCTGAGTTGATTAATCTCATGATCTGCTGCGTCCATATGTCAGGGTGATACGTGAGCTTCATGTGCGCGTTCTCATCTTCAGGCATGAAAGATGGGAAACAAAATCTTTGTTTTCCTATCTGCTCTTTTCAATGTTGGGAGGATGGCATGTCACAGCAGAGGTTACACCCGGTAATACACCGTGAATAGGATGTTGTATTATGAACGAGAGACGAAAGGATGCCAACAACAACAACAACAATTATGAACGATATCCGCGCGCGCATTTATTTTCACCAATTTTCATCAAGAATTAAAAAAAAAACATTGTCTTATAATGCCATTTTTGCAACAAGGCTGAAAATTTATTTCGATCCTTGATTTGATCACTTCGACAAGAAACTTTGCATCCTACACACGGTCCAAAATGGCGCCACCAAACGGCCAAAATTAGCATTGCAGGAAAAACCGTATCGCGATCAGGGGCAAAATAATTTGGATCGCTAGGGGTCCCCATTGATACGTGCAGGTAATTCTGATTACTTAAAGACCCAGTGAGTCAAGAGATAATCAAGATGATGCTGAACAAATGTCTGTTTGTCTATCATTTTCCTTCCAAACGCTGTTAGTCAGAACCGCTAGTTGTCGGTCTAAGTGTGTGTTGTAAAAGCAATGAAAATAATTGGTATCTCATATCAAGATACGTCGCAGATATAGTATACATGTACAAGTTTAATGATACTGATGCAGTGTATATGATTTCTGATGTAGAAATAATAAAACAAAGTAAAAAGGTATGCTCATTTACATGACCACGAAAACGCCTGAACCATTCATTTTCAACTACACATCCAAGTTGTAGAGGTAGATTCTATGTACATTTGATATGTTGGTATGTACATTTGGTCCACGCTTGACTCACCAGATAATATACTAGATACATTTGTATAAAACATGGCAAAGTCGGCTTTACTATAATAATTGCAGTTTTGCCGGCCTGATGTCCCTATACTATACTAATGGCATTGGTCAAACTGAAAATAAACATGACTGCACGCATGGCTGGCATTAAGTCATATATAGCGTATCCACATGCCACAATGAGACATAACAATATAAGGTTTACATGTGTTACTTATGGCAGTTAAATACCGTATATTGGATTGAGGTTACAAATTGCACTACGTACGGCTCACATAGACAAAACGCTTTAAATTACTGACAACTGCATTGACGAAATATGCGGGGCGTTGTCCTATCAGAGCCAGGGCTTGTTCCTTCCTTGATTTCGTCGGTAACTTACCAGCCTCGGGATTAACAACGAACGGTGAACTCTGTGGGGTAAAGTTTCTGCACCGACTTCCGGGTACCTCGCCCTCTGTTTGTATTCAGTAGTTCCTTCTGGGAACCCTTTACACATAACGCGAGTTCCATCAATGTCACGGTTCGAACACATCGTCGCCGTTTGTTTTAATAGACTCCCATCCGCCATCCTCGCTGGAATTCCGCTCCGGGACGCTGTCCAGGGTGCAGTTCCTCCCCAAGCTACCTGAGGGCGCACCATTGACTGTACCGTTTGAGGACGCCCTGTTGGATGTGCTCGTCAACGGTGACGCAGTCGTGCAGGTGGTGCCAGCCGACGTGTCGGAATCCGACGAACGCTTCACTAATACGATATATAGAGAGAAAGAACAATCATCGTTATCCTGTGTCGAAATGCGCTGCCATTTAGTCGTACGTCATATATTAATCATTAAGACTTGTAGAGAGGCAATGACGAACAAGATTCTATGACCTTTCCATTGAATAATAGTGAGACTCGCATGAAACTATAGATCATTAAGTTACATGTTGAAAGGTAAAACTTTTGTTCCAACACAAAGGGGAAATGTCCTCACCTAGAGCTTTCGACCAGCTGAAGGAAGACCAAAGTGACTGGTCGAAAGCTCGAGGTGAAAACATTTCTCTAAAACTGTTGGAACAAAAGTTTTACCTTTTAAACATGGTGGGCCATTGCTAGCTCAATCTGCTGCAGTCATTACGACTTATGTGGCAGAGGTTAAGGCTTTAAGTGTACTAATGTTCTGAGAGCTGTTTTGTGTATCATTGCCTCACCTTGTTCCCTGAGGACCAGCGGTCTGCTGGTGGACGCGCGGATATGTTTGAGGTGGAACTTCCTGACGAAGCTGCAGAGCGCGCCGGTGAAGGTCCGTGTGGTGAGGGAGTACAGGATGGGGTTGATGGCGCTGTTAATCGGCAGGATGAAGATCACGATCCAGGCGTACATGGAACCTGAAACAAAAACGATCAGTTTTAGAGCATCGGTGCTGTTTATAGAAGAGAGTTATTCTACGACAATTGTACCAAGGAACAAATCATGGCAACAACTATTGAGCATAGTAGAAAAAAGGTATATAACATCCTAAAATCCATTAAAATTACTTAGACAACAAGGGCTATTATATCTAACAAAAAGCCACAAAACGGCCAAATGTCCGTCATTTTTCTCTGAGATACATGACGTTTACAGAACACCGCCGTCAGAACGTGTGTTGTCTATGATTTTCATGGGCATTTATCTGGAGAAGAAAAGTACCCCCAACCAAAATGTACCTGGTATTTTCAGAGACGTGAAGGCCAGGAACTTGAGCACAGTGATGGGAATCCAGACCAGGGAGTCCGTCAGCACGATGAAGAAGAACCTGGTAGCGAAGGACATGTCTCCGAAGGTGGTGAAGGAAGACGCTATGGACCGCCGTGTCCTCTGTATGGAGACGAACATGCCCGTGTAAGCTGCCAGGATGATCACCAAGGAGGTGAAGTTGACGCCGAGAAAGATGAAGGCGCTGTACTCCCAGCCCTCCAGGTACGGCTGGTGCAGGTGGAGGGGGAAACAGACGCCGTTGCTGCCGTAGAAGTTGTCGAAGTAACCCAACCCGTGGCCGATCAGCGGCGAGAAGGCGAGGAAGAATCCGCTCAGCCAGATCGCCATGAGCACGGCGGCTGCCTGCCGCACGTTCGGTCTCCTGTCCCGGTACGGGAACACCACGCACAGGAACCTCTCCACGGACATGTAGGTCAGGAGGAGGACCGACACCTCCGAGGAAAGCATGGCGAGGAACCCTGTGAACTGGCAGCCGAAGCTCTCTCTCCAGTCTAAGGCATGCCGGTTGTAAGTACCGCGGAAGATGACGTCTTTCGCGCCGATGATCAACAAGTAGATGCCCATCACTAGATCTGAAGCTGAAAGAACAACAATACAGTGAGACATTTTATAACAACGATGTTGTCTTTTGACAGTAAAAAAAGTAAAACAAGAGCCAAGACTTAACAATGTTCAACTCTGATTTTGCAGCTTGCAGATCTAGGATGGTGGATAGTACCTACGTCACAACTCACAAGAAATATAATCCTTCCGAAAATAATTTTATCAGGCCGTAGAAAGTCAACCCCACTGATGAACCGGGACGAGGGGGGATACAAACTTAGCCACGTTTGGGATTGTGTTCTCGCCGGCTACATATAGCGGCGAGAGGCAGTACTCCAGTCAGAAGCTCAGGAGAAGGTGTCTGATAGACATCGAAACGTAAGCAGGTGAGAAGCTTTACCGGTTGTGTAAGAAGAAGAAAAATCTATTAACAAATAGCTATATCTGTATCTGTACATCCGGTATAGTCGCCCTTCGGCGTAACACACCAGCTTTAAATATGACCGTACCACAAAGATTCTTGATGAAGAGCGAGTGGACCTTGTTCTCGTGTTTGATGAGTGACCTGCCGATCATGACGCACGTGTTTCCCGTGCAGGTCAGCGCGGCGATGATCCACACACACCGCCGCAACACCGGCCGCGCCAGCAGGTGTTCAAAGGACGAGATCCCGTCAGAGTTCGGCTCGCAGTCCCGCACGTGCAGGGCGAAGTTACAGGACTGGAACTTACTGAAGTATCTGGAATGGTTGCATAGTAGACAAGAGTTCATTTTCATGACTTTATGATTGAAGAGAAAATTTAAAATCAAGTGAATACAAAAGCTGCCAGCTTACCCCCTTGTATTCAGAATAAACATGGAGCCAAGGTTTTCAACACCAGGATGTATTCAACATTTCTACATGAATTTACTACTCATCACGTACGACATTAGTTACGCTGTCCCGTTGATACCTAAGTCGTAACAGTCTAAGAAAACTGTCCAACAAACTCCAATTTCTAAGACGGATGTGAAGATTCCAAACTAGACCTGACTCACATGTGGTCCAGACTGCCGGCTTTACTAAACATGGCTGTGGAGAGGCTGGAACTGGCCACGCCCACATCTGTAATTGATCTGTAATCCACATTTTGAAAACCCGTAAGTAGGTGAATATTCAATAACTATTGTATAACTTTATTTTTGCTAATGTTTACTTCCTGCTTTATAGCAGTGGACATAATAAACAAATCACAGTCAATGGATATTTAGCCAATGCGTTAGTATCGCATCATTATTATCGGTGTATCAAGCACATCTCTATGCAGTGAATACAGTGAATGACGACTTGAAACCGTGAAAGATAAAAGTTACGTACAGTGACTTCATGCTGACGAGTCCTTCAAAGGCGTCTACGTCCAATGACTGGAGAGGATTGATCGAGATATTCCTGTAAGGAATGTGAAAGATGGGCTTTATAAGATGGTGTGTTTCCACCAAATATATGTGAAGATTGCGAATTTCCCCAGTGAACAAGGGGCCAATAGTTGATCAACACATTCTTATTCGAGAGACAATACAAAAGGATATGTACAGCTGAGGCAAAGTAATGTCGTAGATAGCGATCTACAGAATGTAGCACATAGGAAATATGTTGGGGCGTAGTGAGAACAACATAAGTCATAAACTGATATCTCTTGTCGGTATCATTGTAACCTCGAGATCCATATTGTGTTACAAGCTAAGGCAAAGTAAAGAAAAGGCATGCTTACAATCTGTCCAGCATCTTCAGCCTGGCGAACGGTTTGGAGGGGAATGTCGAGATGTTGTTCACTGAAAGATCCCTGAGGGGCGAGAGGAAAGAATTGTTTGAAGGCCATTGCTTGTCATACGCTTTGTTTCATGATTTGTTAAGTCCGAAGTGGGTCAGCTACACTTTGACATTGCAACTTACAGTTCCATGAGCTGAGACAGGCTGTCGAACGCATGGGGTTCAATCGTCGATATCCTATTGTTCCGAAGAGACCTACAAGGCAAAGAACGAGAAATATCATTAGAAACAAATATTCTATTCTAACATACTATAGTTATACTATATCTCGTCCAAATAGTGTATCCATAACTCGCCAATCACTAAGCAGCTTACAAAAGGTACATTACAAGCTTTAACGATGAATTAGTTAGTGATACTGACAACGGCGCAACGATCGTTAGGTAATATACCCAAATACTAAACTCAGGCTACAGATATATAAGATGACACGTGCACGTGACAAGAAAGCGATTTCAAAATGGCCGACACTTACAAGACGGTGATGCTACCACACCCTTCAAATGTCCCGGATGTCAAATTGTTGAGAGAGTTCCCCTCAAGTTCTCTGAAACAAATATGGAAAAGAACACGGTTTCCTTAACATTGACATTGATAATACCTACTTATTTTCGCGTCTAATGTATAAGCATCGATGATTACAACTTTATCCATTTATACACATAGTATTGAATGCCACCGTGGTGGATTGTTGAACGTGGTTTAGAGTCAGCCCCGCATATTCCTATGGCGGCATGCGTATATGCCACAACCACTGCAAGCCTGCAATTACTAATATACAGGTTCAAATTTACCTGGCAACGTCCAGGTTTAACCAACCCATAGGATAAGATATTACAGCGTTTATAAACGATGGACTATCCCTTACAGCCATCTGATAGAAGGTGCGTCCTGGCAGATTGCCCCACCATCTAATCTCTGCAACTGGTTTCCCATAAGGCCTCTGAAAAGGTATAATATAAGAGCATAGAGTCCTTGATAAGAGGGAAGAATGTACTTGTCAGTTGCATCGGCGTTTTTGTTTGAATCTACTTCGTCGATAGTCTGGTAATTATACCAGTCCTTATAATGAGGACATCACAGAATTAAGTATCGTACCCCTGCCCTTGCAAAGAATCCAATTTACATGTAAATATCTTAGATAGCTATTGGCTTATAAAATATGATTCAAGTATACAACGTTTCTGAATTTAAGATTTTTTTTCCTGATAACTTACAACCAGTGAACGTTTCCCAGCCCACTCAAGGTGCCATGTTGGATTGTCGTCAACCTGTTATCTTCAAGATACCTGCAACGTATCAAGAAAAAATTTCTTACAACATACATCTTGTTATGCACGAATATAGCCAGGGCTTTATCATAAAAACTAAGCATGAATGTTTGTGCGTAACTCACAGACATCATGCATGCTGAAAGAATAATTTTCATGTGCATAATGGCATACGTGATTGAAATTACATATACAAAATTAAATATACCGAGCAACTTCAAGTTTCAATCACCCAAGATGGCCGGCAATACTTAGTCATTGTCACGTGAAAGCAAATGCCCATATAAGGGAGGGTCTGACTTACAGCCATTCAAGTTGGTGTAGATTCCTGAAGGTTCCCGGTACCAGCGTCTCTAGTTCGTTGTGTGATAGGAATCTGCAAGGAAGGAAAATATCAGACTCCACATTCCTTAAGATACGATCTGTGTCGATGCAGAATGAAGATTATATTACTTGCATCCGTGAATAGGTTCATCAGGTTGGCACATATAAGTCAAAACACTTAAACACTTGGTTGCGTAAAAAGAGTCTCTTTATGCACTATTATTACTTACAGCCGAAAAAGTTTGTGCAGCTCCGCAAAGGTGTCCACGTGGAAGGAACTGATTCGATTTCCCTGGAGATTTCTTGTGTAAAAAGAAAAACACAGTTCAATGACAAAACACGGTGTGGAACAAAGGGAACTTAAGTTTGATCTTATGTCCATCATGTTGATTGGTTGAACCTGAAAGTTGTCAGGCAAATTTTGAAGCTGTCTATCATGTAAACACTAAAGGCGCCCAGTTAAAAACTTTTAGAAACATGCATTTTGTTTCGTAGGTGCATCTCTATCAACTCTATGTCAGCAACAATAGTTCCTATATAACCAAATCCTCTAAGAAACATAAAGGAGCTTGCTCCAATGAGAAATCGCGCCATTTGGACAACAGCCAATCTATGTTTAGAGAGAAAACACAGTGTGGACGTACAGTTTTTTAAGATTGCGTAACCCCCTGAAGGCGGCTGGCTCGATGAAGTGGATCTTGTTTCTGGGCAAATTCCTGAAATGTTGAGAGGAAGGTTAACCGGGGGACACTGTACTTCTATAGTCATTCACGTTTGGCCCAGTCCCATTAAAGAGGCGGAGGTGTAATATCGCAGCAGGACACAAAAAACTCGAAGATTCAGTTTCAACGTAAGAAGCTGGTCAAGGAAATGTTTTATCTTCGTCATGATAAATTGCGATATTGTTTTACGTATATTTGAGTCAAAGCTTTGGGCAAAACCTCAACGATATGCCCTTTTCCCCATAAAATTGTAAGTAGCATTGGGAAGCTGTCACATAAACTGTACTTACAGAGATTCTAAATCGACGTAGCTCAGAAAGGAGTCGTTCTGCAACGTTTCAATCGTCTCGTTGTAAATTTTCCTAGAATTGAGTAATATGGAAAACATGTAAAATAAGTAAGTTGAATATAAAATCTAAAAAAGGCGATATCTTGTTCTAACTATTTATTGTTTTTTTTTACCTCATATGTCCAGGTATGTGTTAGGTGTGCACTGCCTAGTGCACACTTTGTATTGTCTTTTTACAATTCTGAATAAATAGATAAATATAAAAATCTTGGTGACGTTTCTCTGATCATTGTTTTGTCTTAGTGGAGATCGATCTTTAAACTAAAGGCGTTCCAGCTGTCTAGTAATTGTGATCATAGTTGATCACATAAGCTTGGCACACCAGTTTCTCCTCGAAAAACACTTGGTACGTATCACTCACGACTAGTTGAACGACAGGAGATCTGATGGTTTTTAAAGTCTTACTATCTGGAACGTCAGGATTCCTGTGATGAAAATCTGTTAGTACGTGACGTTTCTTCATGATTGTTCAGGTTTAACAACTAACTAGATCCAGATGGGATCTAATTAGCTGATGATACACACCCACACTTGTCACGCGCGATGTTGGCGTCACTCCAAAGCACGTTATACTGCAGGTTGACAAACTACTCAGAAAACAATCAGTATCTCCATCAACTATTCGCTGATTCCATGGAATTTGGTTTCTCATTGGTCAGTTAAACGCTCATTTGTAAAAGGTTTTTGATATCTTTCTGGATATCCAGTTCACTAACAGGTGAAAAGTTTCCTGCATGTAGGAGTCTTTTTGGTGAGGCTAGCGGCATGCTGGCGCACCAAGGCATTCCTTACCCCTCTCAACCCTATAAGAACTCCAGATGTAGAACAACATCCCGTTTTTTTTTTACTCCAGGGCCAAACATTCAAACAAACACCAAGAAATTTCACGTTGTCTCGTTTGATTCCATTCAAATTGTAACGACAACGTCATGTTGTGTTTGACAGGTTTAGTGACGCTAGAAAACTACGTCATAGATCTGGTTAAGTCATCAAGCGTGTCCTTGAAAATCTCAAGAGCAGCATCTTTGAGGAGTATTGAGAGAGGTCTTGCCATTAGACAATTCACCTCTGCATCGTTTCTCGCTGCCACTGGGCTTTCTTGTGATAACAAGGTATTGTTTGTGTATGTCCTACCGGTGTTCAAAGACGGTTGGCGTTTTGTAAGTACGCTCTAAAAACTTACAAACCTTGAATTGAAAACAGTGGTTTTGACGCTATTATCAAAATATTTGATCAAAACTGGGTCAAAGTTGCCCGACGGGTAGACTTCATAACTTGATATAGTTGTGGTTGTTAGGCAATTTTTAAATGTCGAGTTTTCGAAGGGGCCAAGGCTAACGGCACAATCATGATGCTATCGTAGATGTGAGGGAGGGGGTCCTTTTACAGAATACAATGTACTGTTGTTCAAGCTTACATACAACTAAAAATATAAGTCGCCACGGGAGTGCACTTATGATGTGATGTATGGTGTTGTTTGTGTCCACAAGACGGGTTTTCTACACAACATCCACTCCATGTCACTGCCTTATCAAATCCCACAGGCAATCCTGGACATGCCACACCAAACGCCGCCCTAACCTATTGCCATTAGAACTCCATGCGATGAAAGACAACAGGAGGCATGCACAGCGTCAAGCTGACACTTGAAGGTCCTTTGTTCCACTGGGTATCAGCTCGAGGAGGTGATTTGTACTGGGTGTGTTGAACGCTTGTCTTTCATCGTGTGTTAGTGGCTGTGGGAAAGCAGCCAGTGCGGGAAGCCCTGATGGCTTGTTTTTTAGAGGCAACGTTTTCACACGAGGGGCTGCTTGTTCTCAAAATATCGGGTTATGTAATAGGATGGCGAAAACAGAACACAACAAATACAAAGCATTGAGTATTTGTCACTTGAAGGAAAAACCAAACACCACCTTGATATTTTTGGCATAAGACAGAAGTACGAAATAATTAGTGACGTACACTTGAAACTAAACAATATATGCAGCGCTGGAAAACAAAATAATGACGTCTGAAGGATTATATCTGTATATAGTAATTTGGACCATGTCAGGTACAAATGCAACTGAAGCCGCACTGAAATATTGCAAATTGCTCCAATTTCTTCTCATCAAGGTTAAAATGGAAAACAAAAACTTGAGTTTTGTCCTTGAATCAATCACAGAGCGTCGACCACCCACGATTTCATGTCATACGAAATTTCATTTTGGCGCCAAACAACGCAGTTGACAACGTTAACGGTACACAGTTCCAAAAATACGTGTCTGGAGACGTGAATGGTCAGGTACAGATTTTGGAAAAACAAACCAATGACATCGCCATTGTTGAGTACGCATGTCTTGGTGCCGTCATACTCACAATCTGGTGACGTTGGTGTCGATGTCCCCCGGTATGTTGTTGAGCCCTGTACTGTCACAGGTAACCCAGGTCTCCCTCTCACATGTACACAGAGCAGGCACCGACATCAGAGCTGGGGACATGGAATTGTAGCATACTCGTATATTTGGCCATTTACTAGTATTTATTATCTGATGATTAATGTACATTTGTGCATTGCTTGTTCTGTGTTTTATGTATTGTCTTTTGCGTTGGTGGAGGCATAAAAAGAAGTTCAAAACGTGAGTGTACCATTTGACACTATGTCTTGTCATTAAATGTTGCAATAAAAAAATGGTTAGACTGTTGTGAGCAGCGTCGAACTTACCACAGGATTCGTCTCCCCTTGAGTTCCCATCGCGTATTCCTGTAGCGGGAAGGACATCGACGTCACTGGCACCTGGAGAAAAGGATTCTCTAATGTCAATGACTATGCTTATGAAACTTGACCTGAAAACGACAAGATAAGATCCAGAAACATATTGGGAATTGGGGTAAACTACATATTGTTCTTTCGGTTTAAGTTCTCTTCGTTATTTTGTTAGGCTATTATATGTTGTCGACGTCTCCTGATTTTATGTTTCAGTTTGTGGTTACACATGTGTTACTTTTTGTATAAATTTTCTGAAAATGTCAATAAAAAGTTTTAAAATTCCCTGAAAGTTACCAGGGAAATTTGAATTAGTTTGACTGCTCCAGTTGCGACCAATCAGCAATAGTAAGTGTTACATCCAAGCATTTATGCAAATTGAACGGCTCCTCTTAGCACAATTGAGCAGCGCCCAACTTACTGCTTTCCTCGCGGGTTCCTGTGGCGCGAAAGGCGTCGAAGTCACTGGCCCAGCCATTATTGTCACCTGAAGAAAACACAAAACACACGCTGAAGTCTGTTCAAACTTGGACGCCTCCCATGTTGGCACAGACACGGATTCCCCAGTGGTCAATGACCATGTTTCCTGCCCCCAACGGAAGTTGCGTGCTGCGGACAGACAGATGATGTCCAACAGTTGTAAATCCACACTGCTGGTCTAACACCTGTCAAGATATGACTTCGCGTCGTGTTGCGGACCAAAATGTACTGGAAACAATGTGTTTTTCTTGGCATGGAATTGAAAGCAGCACTTAAAAGGACTTAAAGCTGAGAGTACAAATCTTATTCACCTCCAAAGTGCCCTTCGTTTCCCGTTAAGGTGAACACTTCACACTACCTCCAATTTTATCTTGAAAGTTCATCTGTGTTGGTAGAAGTCATTATGAAGTAAGTTTAAACTGTAATTTCCAACACAACAAAAATTGGACTCACCCAAATTTTCGACTGTACAACTCCAGTCTTTTTCAAGGAATGAGCAATCCACCGCTTCCGTGACGTCACGCAGATAACACACGTGACTCCGTGAGCAGTGGATCATAGGTTGCAGAAAGTCTGTGGCGCCCCCCGTCTCTGTTGAGGGATGGCTGTAAAGCCCTGATGTATATGGCCTCTTTAATCCCTCGTGCAAAAAAGTCCGGTTCTGTGTCCAAGATTTTTACTTTGTCCAGTGAGACTGAATGTCCAGGGGATTCTATATGTATATGTTGTGAAACCTCAGAGGTAGTTGAGCTAGGTCGTTTGTGTTCTAGGAACCTAGCCTTGAGCGATCTTTCAGTCTCTCCGATATAGGTTTCCTTACATGGGCCCTTGGAATTCTGTCCTTGACACTGTATGTGGTACACCACCCCACATTTGCTTTCTTTTGGTGTTTTGTCCTTTGGTGAAACCAGTATGTTCCGGAGGGTTCTGGTTGGTCGTCCCGGCCGTTACAGTGAAGTCTCTGCGGCAGACTTTTTTGCACGAGGGATTAAAGAGGCCATATACATCAGGGCTTTACAGCCATCCCTCAACAGAGACGGGGGGCGCCACAGACTTTCTGCAACCTATGATCCACTGCTCACGGAGTCACGTGTGTTATCTGCGTGACGTCACGGAAGCGGTGGATTGCTCATTCCTTGAAAAAGACTGGAGTTGTACAGTCGAAAATTTGGGTGAGTCCAATTTTTGTTGTGTTGGAAATTACAGTTTAAACTTACTTCATAACTACCTCCAATTTGTTTCTAATAGCGATGCGAGGACCGGACTGGATACCATGTTATGATACAGTGTAGCCATAATCCCCACATCATTCAGGACAGCGTTAAACACTTGCCATGTGATTATATGGCATCTTAGTAATTGTTTTAAGGATAATCAATACAGTGTGCAAATAAGGAAATACATCAAAGAATGTTAGAGACTGCATGTTAGAGAATAGTTTTAAAATCTCTAAAGCATACATGTAGTCCCTATGTAATAAAGAATCTACATCCATGACTTCTTCACTTACCACATCTCTCTTCGTCCGCGTTGTTGCCGCAGTCGTCCCGGCCGTTACAGTGAAGTCTCTGCGGCAGACAGAGGGTCAGGTTCCCGCACGGGAACTCACCCAGGGGGCAGGGGGAAGGGCTGGGGGCAGCTGGGACGGTTGGGATGGGACAGAAATTCAGTACAATACCGTACCTTAATACACAATTTAATAGAGTACAGAGCTTCATCATTACGTTTTGTGAGTACAAGAGGATAATTCTAGATGTAGATCGAGCAAGACTTCCCACAAAATCCTGGTCACGAGACTGCCCTCGTCAGCTGTAGCTGAACAACTGAGATGGTGGATACCGCCTTAAAGCTTGTACGCTTTTACCTTTGTAAGTCGTGTGTACCAGTTTAAATCCCTCCTGTTACTATAAAACAAATGTTATCTTCACATGTGAGTAAGACGTAATTAGCATTGCCCGTTATACAGGATATAGTTAAACATGGAAGTCTGGTAAAATTAGTCACTAAGTAATCATGTCATCATACACATAGAAATTTATAGGTTTGACTCTTCCAGGTTAAACTGGACGTAGTCAATTTATACTCATAACTCTTTCTCAGCCAGTCAAACCACCTGTTTAACAACACACTTCCAGAAACCGCACGGAGCCATGCAGCATGTTTTGGTTTGGCTGTGCGCCCGACCTGATGCGTGCCCGGGTGAACGTCCTAAAACAAGGCACATGTTGTACCCGGGAACACATGGTGTCTGACAAATCGCTGGCCACTTGTGGTTTGTTTGCCACTTGGTGAATCAATCTCATGCAAGCAACGTGTGTAGTCTAGTGGTTAATGACCCTCTGTTGGACCAAGAGGTCCTGAGTTTGAATCCTGGCTGTGTCGTACACCCGACTTGCACGCTACTGGGAGTCATTTGACTTACGCAGTCATTTGAACGGGGCGTTAAGCTGTAGTACTGACAGTAATCAAATATTCGTTGTACAAAAGAACTAGGGGAATTTCCTCGGTTCGATGACTCTGTATGTATATACTGTACATGGCACCTTCCTTTTCTGTCCTGAACTCAGCTGCACATTGAATTCATTGACCTTAAGTGGTTCAAGTTCGAATAACATGTGCGCGCGCCCATCCATACTGCACAACAGGAGGGTTAAACTGTGGTATCATGGTTGTGCGAGGAGAAGCTATTTTTGGATCTCCCTGACGTGAGGTTAGAGATAGTGTCACAAGATGAATGGGGGTTTTGTCAAGATGTGACGATTTGATGAAACAAACGATTCAGTTCTGGACCTGCGTTTCGGTCAGGGTTAATACGATAATCGGGCAAACAGATGTATTACCAAGAAAGTTGTGAACTTCGTTTGTTAATGGATGAATCGTACTATTTATTTTAAAATACTGACAATAATTATATTGCAGATGAGAGAACGGAACAGAACTCACCCGTGGTACCTGACGTCATCCAAGTTGCGAGGAGGATCATGGGTAAGCCCACCATCATGGTTGTCCGGTCACGTGACTCGTCGTTCAAAAACAGTCACTGGTCTTCATTCTCTAGTGCCAACTCGTCGTTAATTCTGTAAAATAAACAGGCCAAACAAAAACATTGTTCTTTATGTCCAAGTGTGAACCAACTAAGCCAGGCATCAACTTATCTTATCGTTCCTTTGACACAGCAGGACAGTTGAACTCACTTTCCTCAGTAGAATTACAACAATAGGAAATTTACAACAACCTGGAACACAAACACTGGTCTATAAAACAACCCACACGGCCGTAACCTTGAGAAATGTAGTACCAAAGTTGAACCGCCCACCACACGACCGTAGCAGGGTAAAATTGCAGTTTCTTTCCAAGGTCAGTTCAGATTAATTATGAAGTCAGGAAGCAAGACAAACGATGAACCCACGATAACCTTCCTCGGTACTTTTGTGCCTTAGAGCGGATACAGGCTGCTACAAGTTCTTTCATGTTTCAGACACTAGCTGTCCACGTAGAAACCCATGTAGGTGATCTGTCGGCTGTCTAGGATCTGAAGACATGGTCTTAGGTTTGTCTTCTTTTGGGAACAGTCTGAGCAAGGACCAAACTTTTACCACCATCACAAAGGTTGTCGAAATTTGAAGATTTATGCCTGTGAGTCGTTTACTATGGAAACAATGGTCGGCCTGTCTAGTCAAGATGAAAAGAAAAACGCACACAGATGTAGAACCTTCATAATAACACGAGAGATGAGCTGTCAGACCAACCTTGGCCTAGTGCTATTTAAAGGTTCTGGCGGTCAAGTCTGCGAGAAACAAGCCACAGGAACTGTACAGGAAATGTCGAACATATGCTCTCTGTTGTGAGTCTGGGATGGGCCATTAGAATCTTTACTTCTGGTTACAAACGTGGATATGAACAGTTTAAACAATGTTTATGGTTGGTTTGAGATATCCAGATAAACTAGATACTGTTTGGGGGACTTGAGGTCAAGGGAATTGAAGCATTACATTCCTAACATACAACTGCAAGTGCAAGCCTGACTGTTTACAGGTTCGGACTATACACATTCGAAAGCCTGCATGGGAGCCCTTTTAGTCGTGTTGTACCAACAGGTGTACGTTCAGGTTATCGTAGCTAGCGAGGTCACAATAACATAGTGGCTATAAGCTTTGTTGCTTCAGGCATCGCAGACCTACAAGGTTGGGAGCCAAGGTGCCTATAGCCTTGTGATAACATTCATTCGCTACTGTAACCACAGTCTACATTTTTAGGGAGCGAGCGAGTATGGGAGCCCCGGCAAACAAATAGGATAGCACTCAGGCTAACCACAATCTATAAACATCAATAACCTTTTGGGCTATAAGAGACGGATATACAACTGGTGTACGTTTGACAAGGTTCTCTCACATGTTAACATTGGTTAACGGCCATTATAGTGCTATGATCTGGGTACTAACGTTATGTTATTTTTGGAACTACACATTCATCGTATGTTTGAGAGAGTTGCAACATTTTCACCAATTCGTGTACAACAACGATGTCAACTTTCCCATTTGGAGAAATAGTAACACTGTACGCACAAGTCAACTTAAGCTTCACGGTGCCAAATATACTGACTCATTATAGACAAAGTATGCCTTATTGTATGACTGTCATAGAGCAGTCAATATCAAAACATGATCGTGACAGTCATAACATCACTGACCTTTCGCCACCCAAGCATTTATGACACGAAAGTGTGACTTCAATGACGCCAAGGACGGTCATGCAGATAAATCTTAACACTCTCTTAACACGGTCTTGGGAAGCCAGGAGGAAGGCGATTTCTAAGAAATATTCACGGTAATAAAATCACTCATCGTAGCCACACAGCATGTTGATGTTTATCCGTATGTTGCGCTATTTGAAGCGAAACAACTGCCGTTAAACGCCGTCCCAGACCTATCGGGGTCACCACGCTTCCCGTTTTAGGTTACCCCCATTCTGAGCTAAGGCTAAGTAAAGCACGGCAGGGCAACAATTGCCTTCACAAAAACAACCTTATCTTATGTAAAAGGGAAGGTCGAAGAGACTGTTTTGGGAGACGGAAAGTACAAATGTATTTTCGACAGGACTGCCTTAAAAATAATCGTTGAATGATGGGGAATACTCCTACCATAATAGACAAAACAGTAGAATGACAATTAAAGATCTTCCATGCAAAATGAACCTCATAGGTGTTGGAAGAAATGACAAAAAGTTGAAATTTAATTAAGTAGAATACATCCATAACCATTAACAATATCAATATAACTTCCTTATGAAAGGAATGAAAACAAAAGCAGAATTTATTTATCACATCTATATTTGATCATAACGCGCGTAGTACACTAGAATATAAGCTATGTCTCTTGCAGAGGCCGTATGGGAAAAATCAGCAATATCGTCAATATAGCGGAACAAGGCGTTAGGGTCTCTTCTATGTTGATAAAATACACCACAGTAACTAAAACACTCAACCACAAGCTTTAAAACCCGCACTTCGTAGCACACCCGAGCATTGTCATAAACTATACAAGCATTCGTTAATGAATCGTACCTGAAAGGGAACGATGCCAGAACAACACCAGACCCAGCGGACCCACTGGAGACGAAAGAAAACATGTACAACCCTCGTGTACGGCTTCGCGCGCAGACGCACTGGCCCGCGTGCTTACGCGGTGTCAACTCCCCTGGATTCGGGCCAAGTTCACGGCTGAACACCAGCGCAAATCGGGACTGTTTTATTTGTGGACACAACGACTCAGTTCCGTGTGTGACGATGATCCGTGTTAAGTGACCACAGAGGGTTCACCCAAAGGGCACGCGATAGGAGGGGGGGGTACTCTGTCCTAGGGCTTGGATTTAGCGCACTGTTACAAACAAATAGTAATTTCATACCTTCGCATTTAAAAGAAAGTTGTGTTCTCCGACCAATAATACAGTCGACCAATGCGACCGTCAATGTCGATAATGACCAACTAGAGAGCGAAGTGGAACTTCCGCGATTCCCAGAAAAGGAATCCTTTAGTTGAGACATGCGGGATGGATTCGAAGAAGAGCACAGGAACTATTTTCTTAGTAAAAGCCTGACATATTCATATCCTACTCTGTGAGATCAGCATTTCCTGATTTGGACATGGGTTTCATTTCATGTGAACTGTATTCCCAGTGTACACGTTACAGTGTGCTGTGAACTTAAACCTGTCTGCTTTATTTGGCTTCGAGACGATCCTCAGTCCAGGTCTGTGTCAGATCTATATTAAGAAAACAAAAACAAAAGTATTGCTGACACTACTTACCCACACTTTAACTGGTGTGTCACGCCGAAGGGCGGTCATACCGGCCATACAGATACAGATACTTTACTTTGGCATCAACGTCCTGCCACCATGACCAAACGAGGATTGGAAAAGACTCCATAGGTGAATCTTAGCCCATCTCCTGTGCGTTATCAAGTTTTTCTCTGTTTGTATGTTTCAGGTCCGAAGCCAAGAATATCAGTTCAAACTAGAGCCTATGCATATGACATATTCCGTCCAATCAGACGATCTTTTTTTTTCTAATATTTACCACCACAGTGAACTCCCCACGACTCTGTCTGGAATGTCTTAGCGATACTCTGACAAATCGAGTCGGTCTGACGAACTGTCAGTCCGGGGCAGTAATTGGTCCGAAGAGATTTGGACTTTTTGCAGACACGGGAAAAGTTGCCGAATATCGCTGTCACAGACAAAATAGTGATTGTTCTGAAGAGTGCTGACAAAAGTGCATCGTTGGTGAAAAAATGTGGGCGTCTCAATTTTGGCATGTCATTTTGGCAATTAGGCTTTAAGATAAGAAAGAAACTCAAGAGTGAGTGAGTGAGTGAGCTGAGTGAGTGAGTGTGTGTGTGTGTGTGTGTGTGTGTGTGTGTGTGTGTGTGTGTGTGTGTGTGTGTGTGTGTGTGTGTGTGTGTGTGTGTGTGTGTGTGTGCGTGCGTGCGTGCGTACGTGCGTGTGCCACAATGCACTGATTGTCAACCGATACTTGTATCGACGGTCTCATCACCAGTCCCCAGGCTGAAACACAGGAGACCGATACATCTGTTCTCGTGCCCTTGTTTCTTTAGCAACTGTCTGGGGCACCCACCGACCGGTGCTGCAGTCCCATTCAGCGAACCTGACATAGCAGCTGCTCTTTCCAATTAGTAACGCCCGTTTGAAGCTTTTGGCCATTGACTTAAGCTGTAGTCTAGTGACTCTTAAGTGCACTTCATCTTTCAAACGCAATATTTGATGGGGTACAGAATATGCTTTTTTCACATGATGGTGTCTAAATATACTAAATAAAAATCAGAATACAAGAAGTCAGAAAAAAAAATTACGCTCAGTCAAGAAAACTGATAATCTATCTACTTTACGAGAAGGAATCGAAAACGCAAAGGTTTTTTTTCCTATTTTCTTTTCTTTTTCTACCATTGCTATAAATCACAATGTGACATTTTATCGGAGGGCCCTCTCAGCATAACGTACCAAACACCTTGCCTGGCAATCATATTTCTATATATATATTCAAACTCCTTGAAGATCGTGACTTGCTACCGGACAAATATGTATACACAAGATCGGTATCAAGTCGCCAGGAAGAGAGCCTCAGGCCACCGAGCTACTGAAGTAGTTTCAGGTTGGAGTCCGAACGTGCTGAGAGCTTCCTGCCCGTGTCAGACAGACTTCTCTCCGTGTGGTGTTGCCGCTTGATTTATGGTGGTGGTTCGTTCTGTCAGAGTCTGGCTCGTACACAGGAACAGGTATCGAGACAAACGCCGAGAACACTCCTAAAGGCATGTTTCTTCTCAAGTCATCGCTCAAGAACAATGTAGATTGTTCTGTATTTTAAAGCGATATTATGTAAGATGTTTGCGCCAAAACTGTAAAAGTAAATAATAAATAATTGAAATTTTCTCATCCAGACTGTCATTTTCAATAACTTTCAACATTCAACATATTAGCGTCGCTAGCTATTCCGCTTTTCCAGCGACTCAGCGCAGCGCGAGAATAAGTTGCGCCAGGCCCGCTGTATGTTTAGGAGGCTCCTAAGAAGAATGTAAACAGATGTCAACGTCAACCACCTAGTGCAAGTTTTACCACTAAGCTTTTTTTCTCTTAACCGCAAAATGACACCTCAATTTCAGGTTTAGTTATTCCTGTAACGTCTTCGTCTGTGTCATAAAAACATGTATGTGACAAATGTAAGCACATTGGTATCAAAGAATGTTGCAAAGTACACGACC
>NW_017803379.1:1034837-1056439 GCF_001625305.1 Branchiostoma belcheri | reverse complement strand
TACACAGGAACAGGTATCGAGACAAACGCCGAGAACACTCCTAAAGGCATGTTTCTTCTCAAGTCATCGCTCAAGAACAATGTAGATTGTTCTGTATTTTAAAGCGATATTATGTAAGATGTTTGCGCCAAAACTGTAAAAGTAAATAATAAATAATTGAAATTTTCTCATCCAGACTGTCATTTTCAATAACTTTCAACATTCAACATATTAGCGTCGCTAGCTATTCCGCTTTTCCAGCGACTCAGCGCAGCGCGAGAATAAGTTGCGCCAGGCCCGCTGTATGTTTAGGAGGCTCCTAAGAAGAATGTAAACAGATGTCAACGTCAACCACCTAGTGCAAGTTTTACCACTAAGCTTTTTTTCTCTTAACCGCAAAATGACACCTCAATTTCAGGTTTAGTTATTCCTGTAACGTCTTCGTCTGTGTCATAAAAAACATGTATGTGACAAATGTAAGCACATTGGTATCAAAGAATGTTGCAAAGTACACGACCCTAACCGCTGCCCAAGCTGTAGAACAGGTGCACTTAATCTCCAAGGTCAAGTTCAGGAGAGTTAAAAGCTTCAGTCTAATCCTCCGAGACTAATGAATTGGAGACGGGACGGCAAAAACAACTTGATCTTGAAGTAGGTCCAAAAACTAATTCATCCGGTACTGTAAACATCAAAGGCGAAGCCGTAGTGCAAGAATACGGGATTTACAAACGCCCCGTAGTGAAATTGTGATGAACTGCAGCTCAGGTGTATGAGTGCTGCACAAATGTGGGTGTTTCACTAGAATATAAGTAGTAAAGGGTGGACAGGAAAAGTCTCAAAAAGTGGTACTACAGTAGAGCTAACTAGATGGGATTTCATACTACGAAAGAAGTAACATATTTCAGAATCTTAGAATTTCTATCTGGCACCAACAATTCAAAAATTAATTGAATATCATAGACAATGGGCTACATTAACATTTAACTAAACATACTCTTTGCATGCTCCATGCAAAACAAGACAAAAAATGCGAATATATGCAAGGGATCTCTACACTACATGGACAGAACATAACAAACAAATTGCAATAATTTAAATACAAACCCATATGTAGATGTAACCTATAGGTTTTGACTAATTGGGAGAGTTAGCTAAGATTATAGTGAAATTTTTCTTACCTTAACAGCTGATCAGCACACTTCACTGTGACTCCCCCCGCGGCCCGGCCCGGAACCTCAGCGGTACCCGGCCCGCCCGGGCAGCCGGATGCCGTCGTAATGCCGGATGCCATCGTAAACCATAATCACAGGTGAGCCTGACAGCTTGTCCTTGGGTGACAGTTCAGGCGTCACCACGAGGACGCCCCGATAGGTGATTAGGTGAACTTCCCTCCTGAAATACTCCGCCAAGACGATCGGCAGGGCCACAGTGTTTGCCAGGTCCATGCTCCAGTGGCCGGGCCGGGCCAGATCATCCAGCTCCCGGTGGAACTCCGAGAGCCCGCCATCCCAGCCGGCGGAGTACCTGGCTGCGTGATGGCGGATGTAGCGGACGAGAAAGTGCCGGAGTTGTTGGGCGTCGGTCACGATACTTGGCTCAGCCCTACCGAGCTGCCTGGCGGCGGCCTCGAACGGGTTATCCCCATCACGGGGCACTGGGTCTAGCAGGTAGCCCATCTCGGTGATTTTTTTCAGTAGCCGCTCTTGTCTCTTCTGCTTGCGCGATGGTTGTTGAGGCGGCGGCGGCACGGCGACATCCACGTTTTCAGGCTGGTTTGGTGAAGCTTCGAATTCTTTGCTCTCACCGTCAACTGCGATCTTGGAAATATTACTATGGTCTTCTTCTGCGTCCTCCACGGGCACCAGATTAAGGAATTTGTTCGCCATATCCACGTCGGACTCGCAAGGTGCCGCAGGACCAACCTTGTTGCTCTTAGAGAGCTTTGGCAGACACCGATGGAGTGTCTGCTTTATCTTCGTAGCCAGATCGGCCTTGTTGTCTGACCTGTATATATATTCACAGGAAATATCCTTACCTCTTGAATGTATAGGTTTAGCATCATTGCCATCAATTACATAAAAGACACGATGATTGGGGTCTTGTGGATGAAGGACACAGAAAAAGAAAAATTAACAGAAACACAGAAAGTTGAATCTTACGATAGCCCGTTGCGATAGAGGAAACTGTCAAATTTCAAGTTCAATCATCACAGTACACGTCATATAGCAATACTTCAGTATGAAGTCGGAAAATAATAACATATAATTGTACTTTCGACAACCTTATAGTCATCACAACCAAAGAAACCAGAAGCAAAACTCGCCAAGCATCTAATCAGGCAACAAGTGTAACATAATAGAAAGTTCTAACGTCGAACAACAAACGTGCAAAAATGTAAACATCCCCAAAATCTCAGAAGCAATATTGAATCAGTAAAAGTCGCACATAGTTTGTGCATAGTTTGTGTACAGTACAGAGGAAGCTTTCTAGTGCCTTCCTCATAGCTCGTACAATCACTTGAGCTGCTTTCCGACGACGCTATAGCGCTCATGGCGAGATGTTGGCAGGTAATTTTCATCTGGCTATGTACATGTAAAGAAATTAGGAACTCCAAACATCCATGTGCCATATCACGAGTTTTACGTACAATACATGATGAATAGGCAGTGTCTTCTGTTTGTCTGAATGTCAGGATTTGTTAAGTCCAAAGTTATCGTGGCAACACAGAGGGAGTGTGTACAGTACCACTTTGGAAAACTTTGTAGTCATGTAGTTCAAAATGTTTGACTTACCAGGCCGTCTTCGGCTTGGGTTTGGGTTCGGCCACGACGGGCACGTCTTCATCCGAATCCACGGGATGAACGCGGTTGTTCCCAATCTTTGACAGATTAGTTCCACCCATCTTTCGTGATTTACCACTTGGGATTAACGAAGTAACTTCGAAATAGTCGACAGACGCTTGAAGGTACGTTGTGTACGAATTCACGCTGGCGTTTCGAGTTGTGATGACGTCACAGGAAACGTTTGTCACAAACTTTGTGACTGTTCGAGAACAACTTTTTAAAGAGTGCGAGCTTCCCATGGTGCTTTGCGAACGCAAATACTAGTAGTCCATTCCCAAACTAAGAATTTAAAGTTTACTTTGCTTTGAAGTTAAGTCCAACATGGCATAAATTAATGCTTCCGTAATTGCCTGTGTATGTGTTGGTTTAGGTGTTTGAAAGATTACAGCTGGGATAAAAACCATGTCAACATGAATTTGGAGATCTCATACACATGAAATATTTAGGGCCTTTGTAAATGTTCCTTTTTTTTTATCAGTAGAATACTTCTTTATTGCAAGTTCATGCTCGAGGGCTACTTAGTATGTAAACTGACAAGGACAGTGAGTACAGAGAGTATCATATATCCCCATGTGCTAACATTAAGTTCTACTTCTTCTAAACCCTAGGTCACAATTCCAAATCGGGGCCCGCGCGGCGCCTCGGCGGGCTGTTTTTTTAGCACTATCGGACGGGAACTGGACGGAGACTGGCGGGTTTCCCGACGGCTGCCGGCCTATTTTTGACCCCGCGCGGGCGCCGAGTTGATTTTAACTCGATCTTAAAATCCCCCAGGACCCCGGCGAGAAAAATAGGCCGGGACGAAGCCGTAACCTCACCACCGGGTCCCACCAGGCGCCCGCGCGGCCACCTAAGATTATGACGTCACATGTGCTGATCAGTGCATCAGGTGTTCAGAAGAAGGTGGTTATAAGGGGCATTCGCAGGAAGGACTTAAAGTCGCAATGATGTTCTGGACATAATCCCGGAGCCCTAGATAGCTGATTGGTCCTGAGCGTTTATGACGTCATATGATGTTTATGACGTCCCCCGTCAGAAAAAACACACCCCTGCCAAGTTTTAAAATGGAACAGTCCACGGTTCGTTTTGCACCGGTCACGTGACGATGCAACTTGTTCAGAGCGATGTGCACTAGACATAAATTGGGTGAAATTACCAGTTTTACGACAGAAAAAAAGTATAACGGCAATTGAAAACGATTCTAAAGGTGATAATCTATAGTAGTATACAATATTACTTCATTTCATCCTATAATAATCGAGAAAATGGGCTTTAAAGACGACGGCCGATGACGTCATCGAGCCGATGAGGTCACGATGCCCTAGTGCACCCCGACCTGACCAGGGCACGTCAGAGCGTTGCCAGTGCAAAGTGCTCATTTCACTTCTAGCCACAGTTGGTATCAGACGTGAAACGTTTTCTTGCTGTTCCAACAGCTTATTTTACGAATTTTTGACTTGCGAGGTGAAATTGAAGAAGTCTATCATGGGTGACGTGTATAATCTTGACTATGTCGCGCTGAAGGACAGCGTGGTTCAGATGCGGCTTAGCGGTGCACACCCCAGTTCTTGCGCGACCGGGGTCCGCGATAGTCCGTTGTAAAAAAGTGACGAAAGGGTTTTGAGGGTCCAAGTTTGAGGTGACATTTCTTATAAACTGCCACGAAGTATCATTAAACATTAACATGGCTGAAGAGTGTAAGAAATGGTGATTTTGGGGTGAAAATTTCTTTTGGCTCCGAACCTTACTTCCGGGTATCCTTGCGCGCCAAGTGTAATCCGCCCGTTTGACCTAGTTTTCGCTCTGCGGCTTCGTAGGGGTGGATTTGCAACCCCTCGCGCCGTGGACTGTTTAGAAAATTACAGTACTAGAATTTTCTTTATAATTTACTCGGGTATAGTCAAGGCTTGGGTCTTTCTGCCAGCATCAGTCATTTCTGCCGGAAAATTTTTTTTTGTGGGATTATCCTACGCGAAAATTCGCAATTTTGGGCATTAATTTTCGAGTGAAAATAATGTTTTTTCCGTTGATTTTACCAAACTTAAAAAGGTTGAAGAAACCAAACTCAGCTTGTCTTGTAGCTGAAGAGATATCCTTTCGTCCCATATACAGTTATTCTCCTTCCGAATTATTCCACGCCAGAGACGGTCGCTAGATTTGAGGGTGTGCAGCTTCGAATAGAGGCCCCAAATAAACTGGGGTGTGCCCCCTTAAAACAGGTCCGTCCTTCAAAAAATATTAGCTATGGCAGCCAACAAATTGCATTTCATCCAGTAAAGTGTATATCCTTTACCCAATCATGGCGAAAAAATTTTGGATTTCGCAAGTTTTAATATGATTATAGAATGTCATATAATGCGCTGATTTGCCCCCCTCCCCACGCCCCCCCTCCGAACACGGTCAAACCGACTTCGAAGTGTGTCTACTAAAGATCGATGACGTCATATCTACCGCGATTTCATTATTTGCATTGCCCTACCCCTGGGGCACCTGGAAACTGCGTATGTACGTGTGCCAGGCGCTCCTGCATTAAGGAGGAGACGTTTTTAATTAAAAAAAGGCCATGATGACGTCATTCCCCTACTTTCCTGTCAAATCTAGTTTCAAGTTCGGCCTATCGCGAGATTTCAACTTTCAGACAAATAAGTTGCAATAATCCGAAGATACATCCTCCTGCTTTTATATCTCATCGAGACCGACACCAAACTGTACAGGCTTCTCTCAGCAGATGGCCATTTATACCGTCCTAGCTGCTAGAACGCCGCCACAGGCCTACAATCTAACCAAATATCCAACATTAAGCTTCGTTTTCCTGCAAAACAAAATGAATCTCCGCAGCGGAAACACTTGGGTAAGATCTCATGGTTTGTTCTCTACCGGGTATGACCTAAAATTTCAATATCAACTGCTTCCTGTCAACGTACAGAACTTAAAACCATAGCGATCTCACTTAAAAAGTTCGGCTTTAGGAGGGCATTGTGACGTCATCAGCTAAACTATATTCTGGGTGGTTTATACCGCTTATTTCAGTCAGAACTAGAAGGAAAACCTACTCCATCGCAAGAACAGCCCTCTGGCATTCCTTTACATGGCAAAACCTGTTTATTTAGCATGGTTTAATGCGCTAAAGCCCGTTCCAAAGGAACGGCCCATTGTGACGTAATTCCCATTATGTGCGTGAATGGAACACACCCGTGGAAGCGCAAAATGAGCCTCCCGACAGGGTAACTTTCAACCACCTGTTACTCGGGAAGGAAAAGTCGCAGAAAACTCAAACTTGGCACGATTGATAGACTATGACATTGTTAATTAAAAAACAATGTTAATTAAAATTTGGCTTAATTAACGGTGCACACCCCAGTTCTTGCGCGACCGGGGTCCGCGATAGTCCGTTGTAAAAAAGTGACGAAAGGGTTTTGAGGGTCCAAGTTTGAGGTGACATTTCTTATAAACTGCCACGAAGTATCATTAAACATTAACATGGCTGAAGAGTGTAAGAAATGGTGATTTTGGGGTGAAAATTTCTTTTGGCTCCGAACCTTACTTCCGGGTATCCTTGCGCGCCAAGTGTAATCCGCCCGTTTGACCTAGTTTTCGCTCTGCGGCTTCGTAGGGGTGGATTTGCAACCCCTCGCGCCGTGGACTGTTTAGAAAATTACAGTACTAGAATTTTCTTTATAATTTACTCGGGTATAGTCAAGGCTTGGGTCTTTCTGCCAGCATCAGTCATTTCTGCCGGAAAATTTTTTTTGTGGGATTATCCTACGCGAAAATTCGCAATTTTGGGCATTAATTTTCGAGTGAAAATAATGTTTTTTCCGTTGATTTTACCAAACTTAAAAAGGTTGAAGAAACCAAACTCAGCTTGTCTTGTAGCTGAAGAGATATCCTTTCGTCCCATATACAGTTATTCTCCTTCCGAATTATTCCACGCCAGAGACGGTCGCTAGATTTGAGGGTGTGCAGCTTCGAATAGAGGCCCCAAATAAACTGGGGTGTGCCCCCTTAGGGAGAAGCTGCTAGCGGAACGGGGCATCCAGCTCCCTAAGGTGAGTCATCCCATGGGTGTAAAATGTATAAAAAGTGTCTTGAACTTGAAGTTGGGATAGAATCGGCAAGTTTTAAACGGCTTCTAAAGTTGGGATTGGGATAGACTCAGTTTTTTTTAAGCGTACAGTTTTTTTAACGACTTCTAAATAAAGTTGGGATTTAGTACAGGTGTTCCGAAACTGTTTATAAACACACGGCTGATGTTCTAGAACGTATACGATCGCTGCTGTTCCTTCATCAGCTTCGGTAAAGCACGTGTGACCGATCAGTACTAGTACACATGTACACATGTATTTGTTCCACGTGGATAGTGTATTTCTAACTCGTTGTCTCACTTCTACCCCAGGCACCATCAAGGGCCCAGCGGGAGGCTGCCATCGCCGCCGCTGCTGCTGTACCTGTTCCCGTGGCCGTGTCAGAGGGGGACGTGGCGACCCGGCAGGGGCCACTGTCCCAACCTGGAAAGAAGGTACGTCAGCTACAATCACGCTTGTGACAGTTTTTAGTAGGCGTATCTTATGTGAATTTTAGAGTCAGGTTGTAATGAAACTGTTACGAGTTTGTTTACGAGTATAGCAGAGTAGCACCACCCATTTACTATACGTAACACGTTATACAATCCGCAACTCGGTATCTGTCCTTGGTGCTGATTTGATAATTCGAAGTAATTGTAAAGAATTGTAAAGAAATGAAGCGTTGATGGCAAATTCTAAAAAGATTTTTGTACTTGTTGTATTGAAGTTAATGTAGACAATATAATAAGAAAGACACGCAGTAAATGTCCGAAGCGTTTAGTTAGTTGTTTACTTAACCTGATGTTATTGTATATTACAGGACACTAGCGCGAGCGAGCCTGCTCTGGCAGAGAGCAGAGAGCAGGTCCCGTCTTCTGTCCCAAACAAGGTGAGGCGTCATCTAAAAGATGGCACTGCTTGAAGTTGTAAATAAGTATCGACTGAAAAAAATAGTGGTTACTGTGAACAGTACTTGATAATTCTCTTGGTCATATCATTCAATAAAGTCTCAAAGTGTCCCAACGGAACTACTTGGGATAATGATAAACGTTATCATGCATGGGAGCTACATGTATTGGTTACTTGACTGACATAAGGACAAAGGATTATGCTTGACCTCTGTAGAGGATGACTGGTTTGCATTTACAAACAGGATAATGAATGATTGATTGATTTATTGACGGATTTATTGGTTTCTTTGTTCGTCAGTTGGTTGGTTGAGTTATCTATCAGTTACCACACACTTCATCTTGCACACAGCTGTAGAGAGTTTGTTGGCAATAAAGCTCATCCCATCATTTTTTATTGTTGTGAACAGGGGACATCTGCTCCAACCGTTCGGCAGGAGGAATCAGAGGGTAACCTGTTGGTCAATAACGACGAGGGGAACCTGTTGATCAATAACGACAAGGGGAACCTGTTGATCAATAACGACAAGGGGAACCTGTTGGTCAATAACGACGAGGGGAACCTGTTGATCAATAACGACGAGGGGAACCTGTTGGTCAATAACGACAAGGGGAACCTGTTGATCAATAACGACGAGGGGAACCTGTTGGTCAATAACGACGAGGGGAACCTGTTGGTCAATAACGACGAGGGGAACCTGTTGGTCAATAACGACGAGGGGAACCTGTTGGTCAATAACGACGAGGGGAACCTGTTGGTCAATAACGACGAGGAGAACCTGTTGGTCAATAAGGACGAAGAGAACCTGTTGGTCAATAAGGACGAAGAGAACCTGTTGGTCAATAAGGACGAAGAGAACCTGTTGATCAATAAGGACGAAGAGAACCTGTTGGTCAGTAAGGACGAAGAGAACCTGTTGGTCAATAAGGACGAAAACCTGGAGCTGGCTGTACAGTATGTTTGCTGCACAGCCCTCAGGGATGCCTGCAAGGAGTTGCAGGAAGATCTAGAGGAGAGTCTCAGTAACGAGGTGAGTTGTGGTTGATATGCAAATATGACAAAATGTTTCTGCTTTTAAATATACATCGGCTGAAAAAAGCAGTAGATCATATCGTAACTATTAAGGTAACTATTAAGATTTATTATCGGTTACTTGACTGACAGCCTTTAAGAAAAAAGCTTTACACTTGATCTCTTTAGAGGACGACAGTTTTTTTTTTGTACTGGCATGACGATAAAAATTGATTGGTTGATTGGTTGTTTTGCTAACTGGTTGGTCATCGACTACAGTACATCTTGTATGGCTCATAGAGAGTTTACTTGCAGCAAAGCTTATCCTGTCTTTTCTACTTGTGAACAGGGGACGCGTCAAGAAGATGAAAAAATGTCCCTGGAGGAAGAGAAGGCAGATGAGAAATGGCTGGAGAAGACAGCGTTGATTCTTTCCTCCAATGCTATAAGAGAAGCCTGCAGTAAGCTGTGTGGTGAGATGGTACCGAGCTGCGACACCCTCTCAGGACAGAATATACATCTCCCACATGTGTCTATCCGCGATGCAGTAACAGGTAAATATATAAAAGACTGCTTTGTTATGAGAAAAAATACCAAAACTCGTGATTAGCCCCACTCGATATAACACTATATCAAAGACTTGTGCTAGCCCTTATTGTTTGAGTAATAAGGATATATTAGGTTTTATTCTACATTAGGTCTTATTCAATACATTTTTTGTGTGTGTACAAATGTACTTTGCCATATTGTACCATGTGCAATCGTCGTACAATAAAGTTCGTCTTCTATCACAGGCTGTGATGAGAATGAGTTTGATAGGGCCACCCAGCAGCCATTACATCAGGAGAAACCGAGCATTGAGGAGGAGGCCTTGGAAAATGGCATCGAGCAGAAAGTGACTGCACGTGAAGAGAGGATGGAGAACTTCCATGAAGAGGAGAAGAACAACATTGAGGAAAAGGAGCAGACACAGACCAAGACCAAGAAGGGGTGGAAAGCACGGGGTCAGAGGGCGGCCAGGAGGCTGGGAAGAGCCGTAAGCCGCCTGCTCACCTCGTGCTGTAGAAGCCGAGTGGACCCTTAAGCTTGAAGCTTAATTTTATAGAAGAGATTGATATTTTTTGATGACAAATGTCTTATATATGTATATTTTATATGCATTTGTGATTTGAGAGTTGAAGAGTATAGTGTGAATTCATCATGATCCAAGTCGGATGAAATTTCATGCTAATAATGTGTAAAATTAGTATGCATGCTGTATTTTGATCTTGATTGGGTACTGAGCAAGACCGCTCAGATGTTGTATTACCGCTGCCTTAACCCTTGTCCTGCGGAGCCCAACAATTTTTGTTTTGCACATACAGTACCATCTATATAGAACTCTGTATAGGTACGATTTGGGTGTATTTCTCTTGCAACGCATTGCAACGCATTGCACCGCGGCGAAATACAACGAATGCTTAAGTAAAAAAGTTGGGGGTTAATCACATTTTTTCAAAATTATTGAAAAATATTGTGTAAGGTATGACAGCAGGGCACGGTTTAAACTTGGCAGGTCCAGTAATTTCTGTGATGTCTTGTCCGGAAGTGAGTTCCAGTGGAAGTGATATATTGGAATAAAAAGGAGTGGAACGTTATCTTGTTTTATCGTATCTTTGTCCAGCAGCATTATTCACAGAAATAGTAGAGTTATTCAGTTTCTAAAAAGCACGTCTGGATAAGATGTAAGTATAAGGCAATAGGTATGCATTGTAAAAGGATTTCTGTCTACAAATTTTCATCATATAGTGAATCGAGAAATCATATAAGGCTCGCAAATGGTGGGTTGCCTGTTTACCGCCATGTAAAATGAGGAACACCAGTATTCAAGACATTTCACACAATTAAAAACACGAAGATAGCTCTAATTCTGTATACGTATGGTATGCGGGTTACACAAACTCACGAGCACAGATGACAAAGGTAACAATGATTTGGACAAAGATTTGGGCAAAGTCTGGAAATCTAACACTGTATGGGCAAAAACAAGACAGACACATGTAAGTTCCATTGGTAAACAATGGTTTATTCAGTTACTGCAGAGCTGTCCACTGGCAAGATTTTAAGCAATTCTGACATGAAACACCAAAACTACTTGGTCCCTACAAGCTTCAACAGCAGATTTCAGCAAGGTAGCTAAAATGTGTACATTGTACACACTATTCAATAGACACCAGATTTAACCAATGTGGTTGTTTTTACTAGTTTTAGTTACCATCTTCGAAAAGTGTTTTCCAACATTACACACTTCTCAGTATATGGTAAGGCTAATTTGAAGGCAACGATTTGTACTATTTGATGTTGGTCAGTGTACAATTACAAAGTACTAATTCCCTCCCGAACACAGTGCCTATTGTCTAATTCATGGAAATGAATTATAAAACCAACTCAGACAGACAAGTCATCAAAGTCTGCCTAATCTAATCAATTACGTTCTAGCATGTTCTCACATTCTCTGAGGGGTTGCGCACTATATCATAACTATTCTCCCTCTGGATTTGCTGCATCCTGTGTGTCTTCATGGCTGGTGTTCAGATATGGTAGGTACATACGAGCTACAATGTACATAGGATCATAAATATCCATTGGCCCAAAAGGCAGCTCAGATGACTTTCTCCAAATACGTTCACGCCTGTCATATATTAAAACCTGTTGAAGTTGGGGATAGTTGATCAATGCATGGAGCGTGTTTTGGAGTACAAAGAAATCCCCATCTTCAATATTGTCCTCAAACCCTGGGGCTGGATGTTCAGACCAGTTGTCTGCCTCTGTATCGTACACCAACATTTCGATGCCAGGTACCATCCAGAAAATCTCTGTTCCCCTGGCAACTGCCGGACCGAAGTCAACTTGCACTTCAGGACCATAGTTTGACAGGGCTTTCCTGTCCCCTTCTAAAGTTTGCAATGCCAAGTAAACTTTCAATTCTTAGTTTGGGAATGGCCTATCTTGTTCGCAAAGCACCATGGGAACCTCGCGCTCTTTAAAAAGTTGTTCTCGAACGTCACAAAGTTTGTGACAAACGTTTCCTGTGACGTCATCAGAACTCAACGCGACGTACATTCGTACACAACGTACATTTAAGCGTTAGCGGAATCTTGCTGAGTTTTTATTACAAATCCCAAGTGGTAAATCACGAAATATGGGTGGAACTAATCTCTCAAAGATTGGGAACAACCGTGTTCATCCAGTTGATTCGGATGTAGACCTACGCCCGAAAGTCGTGCCCAAACGAAAGCCGAAGACGGCCTGGTAAGTCAAACTAGCTGATCATGTACATGACTATGAAGTTTTCCACAGAGCTAAGTACACACTCCCTCTGTGTTGCCACAATAACTTTGAACTTAACAAATCCTGACATTCAGACAAACAGAGGACACTGCCTGTTAATCATGTATCGTACGTAAAACTCGTGATATGGCACAGGGATATTTGCATGGAGTTCCTAATTCCTTTACATAGCCGGATAAAAATTACCTGCCAACATCTCGGTGAATCTTTTGTCGCCATGAGCGCTGTAGCGTCGGCGTAAAGCAGCTCAAGTGATTGTAGCTAAGAGGAAGGCACCAGAAAGCTTCCTCCGTTCTGTACACAAACTATGTGGGACTTTTACTGCTTCTGAGATATGGGACTGTTTACATTTTATGCGTCTTTGTTGTTCGACGTTCTGTTTTGTTACACTTATTGCCTGATTAGATGCTTGGCGAGTTTCGTTGGTTATGATAATGCATTATAGGGTTGTCCTTTGATATAATTATACGTTGTTGGTTTCCGTCTTTATACTGAAGTATTGCTATAGATGCCTTGTTTTGTGATGCCTAACTCGTAATTGGACAGTTTCGTCTCTCACACACGTGTACGGTACTATTGCAAGGTTCACATTTCAGCGTTTCTGTTAATTTTCTTCTTCTGCGTCCTTCATCCACAAGATCACAATCACCGTGTTTTATATATAATTAATGCTAAACCTACGCACATAAATAGACACACAAGGTAAGGGATATTTCCTGTGAATGCAGGTCGGACAAAGTTAATCTGACCACGAAGATAAAGCAGACACTCCATCAGTGTCTGCCGAAGCTATCTAAGAGCAACAAGGTTGGTCCTTCGCCCCCCGAGTCCAAGTCCGACGTGGCGGAGCGATTCTTGAATCTGGTTCCCGTCGAGCCCGAGGATACACAACCAGACCAGATTGCTGAGATCCCAGTTGACGGTGAGAGAAAAGCAGCAGTCGCACCAACCCAGCCCGCAAAGCTCTCTAAGAGCAACAAGGTTAGTCCTGCGCCCCCATCCACCCCAGCTACACCAAACCAGCCTGCAAACGTGGATGTCGCCGTGCTGCCGCCTCAACAACTATCGCGCGAAGAACAGACGACACTCGACATATTCGCCCAGCACTCACAGAAAACGAGAGAGGAGCTGCTTGACAAAAACATCACCGAGATGGGATACGTGAGAGACCCAGTGCCCCGTGATGGCAACTGCCTCTTTGAGGCGTCGGCCAGACAGCTCGGTAGGGCAGAGCCAAGTATCGCCACCACAGCCCAACAACTCCGGCACTTCCTTGTACGCTACATCCGCCACCACGCAGCCAGGTACTCCGTCGCCGTGCCGGGCGGGCTCTCGGAGTTCCACCGCCAGCTGGATGATCTGTCCCGGCCAGGCCACTGGAGCATGGACCTGGCAGACACCGTGCCGGTCGCCTTGGCGGAGTTTTTCTCCCGGGAAGTTCACCTGATCACCTCCCGGGGCGTCCTCGTGGTGACGCCTGAATGCGAACTGTCAGGCTCCGCTCTAATCATGGCTTACCTGGACACCCCGGGGGGTGAGCATTACGACGGCATCCGACTGCCCGGGTACCGCTGATGAGGTTCCGGGCCGGGACGGGGGCCGGGAGCAGCTCCGGGGTGGGGATCCGGAGCTGTGCGGGCTGAAGTGAAGAGCCTCATCCGGATTGAGAAGTGCTGATCGACTGAGTCCCAAGCGTATAGAAGATCCGCAGTGGAGATGTCTGAATCGGAGTGAAAAGGACCGATATCCGGAACCGCAATGAGGGGAGCTGATCAGCGCTAGCAGTATTAAGGTAACTGAGAACTGATTTACTGATATCAAGTTATCATCAATAGTTTGCACATTTGTTTGAGTTGGTATTTAACTGTTTGCTTGTGTGTTTTTGGTTGCTTGGAAGTTATTTGAGTTGGTATTTTACTGATTGTGTGTTTTTGTTTGTAAGTTATTTTATACATGTGGGGTAGATATACCATATACATGTATCTGGTAAAACATTTCTGTGGGTCGCATGGTGCAAAGAGTATGTTTAGATGTTAATGTTTCTCAAGGTCTATGATATTCAAAGAAAAAATGTTGCTTCTTCCATATTTTAAAATCCAAGTGACCTAACAAGTTAAAGTTACTTTAGTACCGCTTGGTAACACAGATAAAACCGCATGCTTAAAATTTTCACGGTGAGGAATTCTCGTATTAAAGCAATTTATCATTTGATACAGTCAACAGCGTCCTCTTGCGATTTAGATGAGGCCTGCATCAGAGCGCCCTGGGACCCCCGCTGTCAGCTGACCTGACATGCGCAATCCGACCAGGAAGTTGATCAGCATAAGGTAAGAGCACCTCCCTCCTTCGTTCGTGTGGGCGAAAAACTCACGATTTCCGCGAAATTCCAGCTCCACCGTGGGAGATCTCCACAGTTACTGACACGCCAACTTTCACAGAAGGTAAGAGAGGCCATGTTTATATGTAAAACGTGTCGTTTCGGGCCGTGTCTGTTGTAGAATTTGCAGAAACGGGTTGGTGAAGGTTGTGTGTTGTGTGGGAATCAATGAAAATTTTGGGCACAGGTCGCATTTTGGCCTTCTAGGGTCCACAAAGGGGGGATCGGCATGACGCGTTCAGCTTATTCTCAGAAATCTTACTTATAACATTCTGGAATGATCTAGTGCACTATCGTAAAGTGGATGTTTCAAAAGTGTTTGAAGTGTGCCGTCCTACATTTGTCTTTAGGTAACGTAATGCAGAATCTTGCAATAACCCTTAGAGCCTTTCAGGGTGGGAGGGTTATTTAACTTCCTGTTTTGGGGCGCCTGTCTGATTTTAACAACACAAACGTTTCCTGAGACACGTCTGATTTTTCCTCGCAGTTTTGCATAGTGTAATTTCTTTTCGTAAACAAAAACAATGATAGTTTGTTGTTTTCTTGTCAACAGGTTTCGTTGCGGAATTTTAAACTTGTTGAATGTATGAGCACCTCCAAGTTGACAAAACATACAATTAAGTTATATTAGTTGCTGGTCAATAATGTTTTGATAGTGCTTTTTCTTTTTGCTTTCCTTTTTTTATTCCTATAGCCACCGTTTTCTAATAGGAGGTCTTTGTGCACCCTGCTGTGGTTTCCACGTGAAAATAATTATCAGGTGGTTTTGGTAATTAGGGAAGGTAGCAATCAGGAAGGATGGTCTTCCCTCCTTATGGCAACACTGTACAGAAGAATTTACCGAACAATTTTGAATACCTGTTGTATATGGTGCTATGTGCGGGTCATGTGAACTGTAGCCAATGTGTAGTACAAGGCTGTAACAGTCAGTATCAGGGTGCCAATCTATGCTGACCGAACAAACATAATTCAACTTCTGCGGTCTCAATCCTGACACGTTCTGCTACCAGTCTGCATAGTTTTCACTTCACTGTCATTCACAGAAGGATCTCAGCTGCTTTCTGGAGTATTACTACTAAGTATGCTGCAATACTTTGTGCCTGAGCTTTGTCCCTGTACTGACTATGGGGTTCACTCAAAAATATTGTGCTATGCGACCGCAAGAATTGTATTATTAGGATTATAAGCCCCAAATATGGTATTGCAAATGAATGCATGCACAAATTCGACACTGTTATCCTTTCAAAGATATATGTACATGTAGTTGAATAAATGCCTTTCAAGAATACATTGTGTACTCTGCAAGTGTACATTGGAAAGAAAAGACAAATGAAAGACGTGAGCATGTAAGTTGCTTTCTAGTCTGCATTTCCATGATCAACATTTGTCACTTTCAATGGAAAAACAATATAACATACTTGTACTTGAAGAACAGGAAATGTGACCTTTGTGGGGGTAACTTGGCTCATGTTACACCTTGTTTTGTTTTGTTTAAACAGGGAGGGGAGTAGACCTTCGTTCTGCCAACTAAAATCAATAGAGTTAGGTCTGAAACTGTAAACAGTGCACCCAAAATCATATACTGTATACAGAATGACAGTTATATATACACAGAAGCATTTAATCTTTGCTATTCATACCTTGATAAGGTTAGGTTAGGGCAGCAGTAGCTGCTTTCATTTTTACATTTACCAAATTTGAGTACCATCAGATTGATTTTCACATATGCATTTTTGGAAACATGTTAAACTTGAACCATAGTCCCATTCATCCCATTGTCATATTTCCAATAGTATGAATATCTTCAAAGGTTCTATAAATATGAATTTACAGGAAATTGTGAAAGATAATATAATAAGGTAACATCTTGTGTCCGAATTCAAATATTGTCATGTGGGCCGAGGGTTGATGTTCCCTCATGTATTTCATTACAGCAGTGAAAACTCTTAATTAGTCATGACATTTACAGGATCACCAGTATCCAATTAACAAGTGTGACAGGTCTCTAATCTTCCCAAACTTTTATAACCAATAGTTGCGACGCATGCACAAGTACCTCTCTTCAGAAATAATGTGTTTCATTTTCAGGTGTGTATCTTTACCGGTAAATGATATTTTGGATTTTTCTTGGAAAATCTGAACTGGTTTGATCAAGGAATGAACGCATATGATTTATGTAGAATTAGTAGAGCTTAATTGTGAAATGTTTCATTCCAATAGCTAAACCAGATTATTATGAGTAAAGTTGAAACAAGTTGCCATACCAGGGGGAAACTCTGTCTAGTCTGGTCAGGTCAGAACCGTTACTTTAGTTTCAGAGCTTCCTGTTTGCCCAGGGCTGAGCTACCCTTATTACTATCTATTAGGGAACTTTACCTTTGAAACGACACCTGTACAGAGCAAAGGCCCAACAGGAAGTAATATTTACCTCAATGTTCTTGTTTGTTTAAGGGTTAGCTGTATTATTATTGGAGAGTCATGCCACAAATTGTTTTCAACATATACGAGGCAGATAACATGCATATGGTACTGTTGAGTGTATGCAAATTTCAGGAGAAAAATTTAAACTTTTATTAGTTTTTATTTAGTTACCCTGATATATACAGGCTTTTGCAGTTGATTGACCACGTATGTACATGTAACGTTACATGTTTAAGTATGAAACCAGGTGAACACTAGTTTTGTAAATACAGCAAAGTCAGCAAGAGACCAAAGGTCAGGTAGATTATATATTCAGTCAACTAATACATTGTACAGCCCCCTGAAATCAAACATTGTCAGTCACACAGATTGTATCTTTTGTTGTATTTTCAGTGACTCCAAAAGCTATACCATGTATCTTCTTTGTAAAACCTGGTTTACAGAATTGTGTACTTAAGTAATTGTAGGTTTGTTGACAGGTATAATATATGTTTCGGCAATGGAGGTGCTTAATTAAGGTATTGACCCTGAAAAAGTAGAACTCTTTTGATACGATTTTTAAGGGTCTTAGACTGACTTAAACAAAGTTTACAATTATGGATTTAGTACATTGGATAACTACTTGCAAAGGCCCCCTTTATGTAGATTGAAACCTGACCCCATAATTTATCACAATGATCACTTTATCCACCAGGAGGAATGTTTCATTTATATTGATTCACACTGTTTGGGAGATATATCCTGGTCACGTAGTGTCAATGTTCAGTTCACATACTAGTATATGTAACCTCCTAGCTGAGGTACATTGTAGCTCTTTGGTATCAGTTGTATTGATTTTTGAGTTACATTTGTAGGTACAGAGTAGCAAGTAAAAAGTTAAACCAGCCTGAGAGAGGGGTTGGTAAATGTTCAAGGTCAAATGTATATTCTTGTACATTTGTTTGTTTGAGGCTTTGTTCTAATTCATGAACTAATAATATTTCAGAGCCTTTGGAATATTCAGGAATCTTGAGTATGGTTGATATTTGGAATTGAGCCTGTATGTCATATACTAGATTTTGAACAGTGACAGACTCGCAGATATAATGCCCCAGGATGATGAAAGTTGCAAAATCATTTATTTTCTAGGTCTGTGTCCTTGAGTACAACAGTACATGTATGAGACCCATCAGCTTCTTTAAGAAGTGACTGTCACCTTGAGAACCCTTGAGGCCCTAGGAGACAGTTCTGTAAGAGAGCTGAACACTTTCCAAGTTGTTCTTGGAGAGATTCCAACTGTGGTTGCAGGTTAAAAACATTCCATGGGCTGCCATTCAACCCTGCACAGTTCCCAGGACTTGAATACCTGGGACCAGGAAATGAATTTTGAAAAAGGCCCACTTTGCTCTTATCATTTTTGACAGTTTTTTTTTCCTGGAGCCAATTCTGGTCAGATCAGGCCAGTTTTATGCCATGGAGACAAGAGGGTTGTTGACTTTTCAACTCTAGACAGAAATCTTTCACGAGTGTTGTGTGGTGTAATATTACATCTTCAAGGATGGCCCATAGCACAGCTACTGCTACTAAAGTAGGCAAACAGTCCCTCTGATGCAGGTTCAAAGGTCATCAGTAGTTATGGACCTATGATCAGCTGTGACACTTTAAGGAGCAACTCCACAAACAGCAACTAGACATGTGTTCGTTCTCAAGTGGAAAGGAGCTTTGGGAGATTGAAATACTGGTTACTGGGGTAAAGTTACCGTTACTGGTTAGTAATATTCATAGTTTGTATGCCCGGTATCCTTGTTTTCGTCCAAAAAGCTACTAACACTGGTCAGTTTAAATTGGGAAGTTCAGTTTCCCGATTTCAAGGCGGCCATCTTGGTGATCCAATTTTCTAACTTTTTTTCTACTGAAGATACAGTTAACTTTTACATGTCATTTGAAAGAGCATGATTTCCCTTGCATCATGATGTCTTTAATTTGGTCATAACATGTAACGTTACGGAAATATTCCATTTTGAAAGTTGCCCAACTCAGTGGTCTATTGGTTGGACCACATGAACAAGTAACAGCCAATACTGGCCCCTTCGTAGACCACGTGGCCTAGCAAAGGTCCAGCCCAGTGCAAATGAGTTATAATTGGCCATTCCACACTGTAAAATACACTCGCATAATGAGTTATCACACCTTGCTTGTCAGTGTAATTAGCACATGTCTGACAGTTTTACCAGTAGAATGACTCATTTGCATGGCCCATGGGCCTTCACTGAGGCCACTGGGCTAAGTAAGGCCCAGTCTAGTTCACCAGGTCCAAACAATGATTGCTAAATCCACTTTACAAATTATATACAATAGGTATATATTATATTAAGTGGAAGTAAAGGGAATGAGAGAAGTATTCGATTTCACTTTATCAGGTCACAGTTTAACTATTTTTTAGTTTGTAAGCTTGACTTTAGAACATCTGCCAACTAAGATAGAAAAAGTATAAAAATTAATTGACCTTCTTTAGAAGTCATCTTCATGTCTGCCTTAGCCCTACAATGTAGGTAACTAAATTATTGGCAGCAAGGAGGTTTCTTTTAAACCTCCTTGTTGGCAGGTTGCACATTGTTAGTAACAATTGTGACCTGGTACATAATAACATATAAACGAAGGGGGAAAAAAGGATAATCAAGAAGTGAACATGAACAACTGATTTTATGTGTGCTAAAGATGCATTAGTGTGTTAGAAATATTTACATAATACAAGACATGATGGGGTGGCTCAATGCAGCAAGGTCTTCGCCAGTTAAGATTTGAACTGGGCGAGAGACCCCGCCTCCGCTGCACTGGGCTCAAGTTTGTTCCATTCCCTGATCTAGTCCTAACTCCATGGTGTCATACTTAATAAAGACCATTGGTAGTCTTTGGGAATTTTTAGAATTTAATGTATCTTTGAATTGGGAGTTTTCAGAAAAATGCTTTGATGTTAGCTAACGCTTTAAGTCCTAAGTTGTGGATTTGTTTGTGGTTTTGAGGCTAATTTGGCCATTACCCCCGGTATAGAACAGTGTAACCTCCTTCATAGTAACTTGGCTGAGTTGCTTTTGTACTACAATGACTTATGTCAACTGTTAGCATTCACAGTGGCTAACTTATCAATACTCTGACACTCTCATTGATCGAAAGTCTCCTCCCTTGTTGGACCTAGCCTCCGGATATGTAGCATGCCAAAAACTGTGGGTTTGGGGGGTCTTCAGGGTCTTTGGGAGCTTTCATGTGCTATTTTCTGATTGCATATAGCAAGGACATTATACACATGTATAATGTCCTTGCAAATAGACAACATACAGTCGGCCTGGTTTAACTGGGCTAATCAGAAAACAGCTGAAGACCACCAAACCCCCAGTTCTATTAGCCTGCTACGAAGGCTATACTGGACCCATGAATCTTGAACATTTTGTTTTACCTACATGTATATATAGTATTAAAAAAAAATTATGCATTGCGTAGAAAAAAATGAAACTTTGTTCATTCAAGGACATTCTTGTGGAACGTCCATGGTTCATTCAATTTGATAAAAACAATGTAACAGGCACATTTGCATTAAACCATACAAAAAGAGCTGAAGAGGAGCTGTACAATTTGACATTGTTAAAACAAACCTTGAATAACAATGGCCCATAATTTGTTTCCCTGTTGTTGCTTGCTGGTAATCACATTCAAGTAAACCTCCTTTATTAGCGCATAGGTGAATAGTATTTGAAACACAAAGGGCAAGCAGAAAGACCCACAAGTTGGCCACAACACTAATACTGAGGCTCCATCTTACGAACTGATTGCACCAAAAGGTCCAGGACCAGTCAGCGTGATTGTTGTTAGCACTGTTGATGAAGAGCATGTGACCTATTTTTGTTGAAGGGGTTAGAAAAATTCTAAAATGATTCAATGATCTAATCATGGAGGTAGAAAAAAGTCTTTTTCTATCTATATGATCTAACCTTTTCTTACTATTTAATATCTAGAGTGAGTGTGAGATGGTGTCGTATACACCAGAATGTGGCCAATATTTTAGGAGCTAGCTGCAGCTGCCCTCAGCCTGCTAGGGGCTTTCATGAGGTCTCATCAGATGTATGGTGTTCGAAACAAGTGAAGATATAATGTAATCTCCGTGTTCAAAACAAAATGATACCTCCTTGCTAAAAAAACAAACTGATAAAATAAAAGAGGGTACAATCAGTAATAAAATAGCATATTGAATGATTAGACCAAGGACCTTGATTAGACTAATCTACATTATGACAATAACCTATCAGGTTTGACTTTGTTTTTGGAGACAGAGGTATCCCCCCGAATGCACACAGTACATGTACTTATAACTTTCGAGCCGTGTTGTCAGGACCTACAAAACCCTTGGCACTGCTTCACCCTGCAAGTACCTTTAGTTGGTTTGCTAAAATGCAGTTAATACTACTGTTTTGCACCAACCTTGCACCAGCATTTGATTTGATAACTTCTGACAGCAAAAGTGTCCATAGGTTTTTTTCTCCATAGAAAAACAACAACCCATATAACCCTCAGGATTTTTGTACTACTGTATCATGGCTAACTGTGATGGTAGTTTGTAAACTTATGCTGATGTCATAACCGGGTCCCGGCCAGGAAGTCTTATGGAATAAAAAGTATGATCATATAAAAGGCAAC